>NC_088317.1:9009163-9309469 GCF_910592395.1 Lineus longissimus
AAAACGATAGCGCTTTACAACTCGTGGTGGGCAAGCGATATCCTGCCAGCGAGTGCCCAAGTATTCATGTTTCTTTACGAAGAGTTTAAGCTTAAAAAACCACGGAATGCAACCATAATGGAACAGTGCATTGAAGACATTAACCATACACCAGGTGCGACGCCAGATGAATTTTTTTTGAATTTTTTAGATAACCCATCTATTAGAACAATGATAAAAAAAGACAATCTGAATTTCCACACTCTCGACATTTTAGTTTAAGTTCGTTTTGTGAGGAATGGCAAACATACATAAAAGAAAATGGAATAAACCATGTTAAAATGTACTGTGACAAAAATTGCCTAGTCCTTGAACTTACAGAGGACAAATACTTTGACCTTGATATCATATTTCATGATGTTGCAAATGATACACCAGCTGGCAAAACATTCTCCTCACACATTGGCCATGTGGTAAATGAATGGTTCGGCTTTAAACAAGATGCGTTCAACAAGAAAGGAAAATACTACTCCGCCAAGCCACTTAGCTTTTACAGAAAAGAACTATTCTTAAGATCAAATTTGGTTGACAAAGCTAAGACCCTCTACAACAATAAACCTTCTGACATTTTATGTATTGTTCCTGTTGAAGAAGGTGATCAGGTACAATACCAGAGATATGAACTCAATTGTAAGAAAATAGTGAATAAAAAATGTACAAATCATGTCAACTTTGAAATCACTGATGAGAATGGTAAAATAGTTAATTTCAGAGGTAGCTCAGTTACTTTAATTTTTTCACTTGAAACTAAGAATAGTGTGTTTGAGTAATTCTTGTTGTATCACTTGAATAAATTCTACTCCATTAAACTAAGATTAAATGTTTTAGGAGTTGTGTAACACCCTTCTGGTTTACTACCTTCTTGTTTACTAACTTTTAATTTGTATCCTTCTGGTTTACTGCCTACTAGTACTTTCTTGTTAGTTTTAATCTTAGGATAGCAGTAAATGATGACTGCAAAACCAAATGCAGCTAAAATGACATACATTGTTGTACTCCTGGAACTTCCAGTATTTGTGGTAACCTCAGGCTCTGCTCTTTGGACTTTGTCCAAATTGATTTCAGTACTTTCAGTATTTTCAGTACTTTCAGTATTTTCATCTTCTTTCCTGGGTTCATCGTCTTTCCCAGTAAACCTCTCCTTTTTCGACTTCTTGAATTCCTGATATATTTTACCTAATTCTCGAGACCATGCAATTTGTTTTTCGGTTCTTGCTCTCTTAATGGGCTTTTCACTGTCCGTCACTCGAGCTATGCTCTCGGTCTCTGCTCTCTGGACTTTGTTCGGTTCCACTTCCATTTAATCTTATGAAATTTTCATTTTCACTAGCAGATTTTGTTTCTTGACAATGTCCTAAAGTGATCAGTGTTGATGAGGCAAGAGCAGTTAGTGCGCCCATTCTCAAACTCAACCATCCTAACCATCTGTCCAATTCATTGGTAACAATGTAATCATTTCTAAGGTCTTCGTACAGCTGGTCTTCGTCATCAACAGGCAAGAAAAACTTTGTTAATTTAGTGTAAGTTTTTAAGACTGTCTTACCCAATGAATCGTTAAGTCTGGCAGCCCTCTTTGTCTGGTAGATTCTATGGTGTTTCAGTACTTCCTTCTCATTCATTGCGTCTAAATCATTAAATGTAAACTGTTTATTCAGGAAATCCTTGCTTTTACCTGTTGCCACCAGAACTTCGAGGTCTTGTTTAGCTTTAAGGCCAGTTTCAGTTAAATTAGCTTTAATGCCACTATCAGTTAAATTTTGTTGACAATTAGTGTTAACTAGACCTTGACTAGTGTTAACTAGGCCTTGACTAGAACTTACTAAATGTGAACTACTTAACGCCTTGTTAGAAGCTTGTTGCTTTGTAGTGCAATTCTGTTGGTAATTAGCAGTGTTCTGTTGAAAGTTAGCTGCATTCTGTTGGTAATTAGTTGCAACGGGATTAGCTAGATTTGAACTAGAATTAACTGGAGTCACTCCATTAACTGGGATTACTCCGATTTGTTTCATTTGTTGTTCAATTATCGTTGATGTCTGATTATTCATTTATTTTAACGGAAAATCCCTTCCAGGAAAATCCTTTACAGGGTATCTCGATCTGGCAAGTTCTAGACTACATGGTAAAGGGTAACATTTACTGGTATATTGCACCTCTAATGCCTTCAATAAAATTTCACTTTGTTTATCGATTGCTTGTTCATTTTCATATTCAAGCCTGTAATTTTTGAAGAAAATACTTCCTAAGAAACCAGACCATAGTGATCTCAAATCATCCAGTCCGGCCTTATCAGTTGGATTCGGTTTCAATACTACATAATCGATTTTCAATGCTTTAAATGCTTGGTGTAAAAACAGCTTGTAATTTATGTTAATTTTAACTCCCCTGTAATGAAGATATTTGAGGAATGCCAAAAAAACCATTCTGAGATATGTAAAATTTTCTTTGGTCAACTGAGGTTTACCAATTGCTCTGTTAATGAATTCAATTTCTAAATAAGTGTCACACTCTAGACCAGGTAAGACATCATTGGGTTTGAGTTTAACAATACCAAATCGCAAGGCATTCAGGACTGTTTTTTCATAGCTGGCCGCACAGAGCCATTTTCTTGGACTTGAGAAGTAAACCTTAATCCTATTTTCAACAAAATGTTTCAAATTTACCAATAAATCTGACAGACGTGTCTGGCCAAGGTTTATGATGATGTAGTCAAAGTAACGTGTTTTGTTCTCAATAGTGATTTCTGGATTCTTAAAGTAATCACTGTAAGTGGTCGAATTGCAATTCCTGCAGTATGTGTAGAGTTGCTTGGCCGGTCTGTCAAAATTCAGTTTTTTCTGGCATTCAAAAAGTGCCCATCGTTTGCAGTTATGGCACAATTGAGCATCACTTCCTGTGAATGTATCATACTGTTTCATAGGTGTTACCTGAGTAATAGGTGTTACCTGGTTCATAGGTGTTACCTGAGTAATAGGTGTTACTGTAAGATCGAGCTCTGCTCTGTGCACTTTGTCTAGATCTTCTTCAGAGACTGTCATTGATGGTTCAACCCTTGGTCTAATGTAACCATTTTGTTTCATAAGTTTCATTGGATTGAAATACTGCATTTTACTAAAATACTTCTCTAAAGAGACATAACTGTACATTCTATCACTCATGATTTAGAATTAAAAAAATCATTAAATAGTAAACTTGCTTTTATTCTTGTGACATTTCGAGCACTTGACCAGTAGATATCTGTGTCCATTTGAAGTAATGTGATGAGTTAACTTACCCGAATTACCTGTAATTTCCTTACATCTAAGGCAATAGATCTTTTTCATATTCAATTAGCAGAGACAATAAGTAAGTAATAGGGAACCTTGTCGTTTTATCCATGTTACGTATTTGGTAAGTTTGGTAGGTTTTGGAAAAAAACCAAAGACCCCCCTGTGTTTACAGAAATTATCCATGTTGGGTTTTTGGTAGTGTTTGTGGTGTAAAACCTAGGATTCCTGCCAAATTTACATGAATAATGATGAAGGGTGAAGTTTTTTGCCCAAGTTTCCAGGATTAGTCGTAGATAGTCGTACATGGGGTTCCCTATTACTTCCATTGATTGCCTTTCTTTGCAAAATAGGTTTGAGAAGTTTTGTCAGGACCCCATGAAAGGGGAAATCAACTATGCTTCCAGTCAGAGTAGTCCTACCTGCACTAAACAATGATATATATATATTGAGCATAGTATATAAATTAGCAATTAATCTCTACCTGGGGTGACACAGAATGCATAGTTTAGAATGATACTTGTTTTATACTATACAATGTATTTTGAAGATTTATGCAAAGAGAGTGCTTAAAAATCCTCTTTTTGTAAGATGAGACATTTCACTGCATAAACTGCTCATTTATTCATGTAGTCGCATACCTAATAATCAGTTTGTCAATACAAAGCGTCCTTATAACAAAATAACTTTAACAATCTTTGTAAAATTATTGTTCGTCAAAGTCACTATTTTCAAAAATCAACCATGCTTCCACTCAGATATGTCCTAGCTACACTAAACAAGTATATATATATTAAGCACAGTACACATACTGGTAATTAATCTCTACATGGGGTGACACAGACTGCATTGTTTAGAATTAGGCTTGTTTATACACATCTGGTTATGCAATAATCACACAAAGCAGCAGTGACCCATACACTCAACCCAAAGGAGGTGTTAAACCCTCCTGCCCTCGCTTGGATTAGTAATAGGGAGTGTGGCAGATCTATGGAACAGCCTTCTTGCTATTGTTGGAGGTTGAGGAAGTAGGCTCACGCTCAGTCGGGAACAATGGATTGTCTTGGGGGAAGATAGAATAAAATCCAAATCGGGATCAAGGGCTCTAGAAACGTAATGCAAAAGCTCATTCCTCAACAGGACAGAAGGTAAAATGGGGTATTTGTAGCTCCTGTCTAATTGTAGCCCCTGGCAATGTTTTTCATTCATATTCCGGTAACTATGGAATTATTCAGCCAACCCAAGCAGGGATAAAAAAGAAGAGACTCTTGAGTATCACAAGATAAATAGTTCTGGATTATGCATCATGTTATGTAAGAGCTTTGACTATAAGAAATCAGACACATGCACAACATAAGTTGGGGTCGAACTTTTTACAGGTCTGAATTTTCAACACTTGCAGAGCATTGAACTATTTGAAACTTGGTTCAGGTGATAAGTTTTTAGAGACACTTTTCTGACCCTCGGGGTATTTGTAGCCCAGTATATCCTAGTTTTTTTTATCCTCATAACCGAATTATATTATCTGATCATAAGTCTATCGGAATTCGATACAATGTTAACCCTTCATGTACCAACAATGATACAATTGAGGTTTCATACTAGTTAATCTAAAATTATTTCGAAATAATGTTAATATTTCAAAGTTACTTGTGTCTCTAATTGACTAGATAGCAGCTTTCTGGTGGTGCCAGCTTATAGTTGGGGTTGATACATGACCCATAATTGAAACTACAGTTTTTAATGGCGCATGAAAAGACCGTCAGTCAATTCAGAATGTCACAAGATGTTGTCTGACACAAGGCATGATATACAGTAGAGGTAATAAATATAGCTTCGTGTTTTAACACCAGTTTAAAATCAGTCCGATTTGTGATGATTAAAACAATTGTTGGTAAGCGATTGTATTGAACATCATTCAATGTGTTCAATAAACATTGTTTGATACCAGCAAAATCTCGTTGTCAACCTAGATTTTAATAATATTGAAAGCTTTCTTACTAATATGAAGACCAGAAACCTGTGAAAAAAATGTTCTCATACATAAAAAAACATGCAATTTTAAATTTTAGTAAGGGGCTACAAATACCCCAAGGCCACAGGGTATGTGTTGCCCCTGACCACGAGTCGTGTATTTTGTCTGAGAGGCATTTCTTTAGACTAAGTGCCCTAAATTGCAGGCTATAACATTGTAAGAGGTGCCGCTACAAGATGCAGGCCAGTTTTTGTGAATCTGCCTGGAAATCTCTTGCGTAACCAAAGCGTAACCGTATAAATGAAAAAGGGGCTACAGTTACCCCATTTTAACTTACAGGCCACTCTAATCTAAACATGCAATACACCACTTGTTTGGTTCAGACATTAATCATGAGAAAAGCACAACAATGATAGCACAGGCTAAATATCAGCAAAGTAATCAAAACACTAACAATAAATACTAAAAACAACAACAAAAACAACAACAACAACATAATAGCCACCTGATGTCCTTCACTGTCGGTTCCTTCAGCCTGAAATGAATTGGGATTAAACATTAGAGAATCGGGCTTCTTACAAATTAAAAGTGAAGCATAAAGGTCATAACAACTATGAGCTTATTAATCTGTGCAAATATCCGATTACCATTCCAAAAAAGTTATGTATCTAGGAGGTGGACTACAGGCACATTAAAATAACATGTATAGCGTATAGGTCAAACCAAAATTGGTATGACATGTGATGTATCGTTGCTTGGAGTACCTACCATAAAAATATCATCAAAAAGAAGTCACTAATAAACGAGATATTGCACTTTTTACCTGTTTTAGTTTTGGCCTCCTGGTGGCCAAGTTGAGTACCAGATCAGATTGAAATTCGGTGTCCGAGGTTACATGATGTAGGGAGTCATTGACGTAGGGAGTCATATGTACCAAATTTCAAGTTCATAGCTTTATTGGTAAAGAAACGTGCCACAGTTATGCTCAAATGGCCAATTTACGCCATTTGACCTCAGTGACCTTGACAAGTAGGTCAAATCAAAACCCGTACCATATGTGATGTATCCTTGCTAAGAGTATCTACCATAACATTTTTACCAACAACTAATCAGTAATAAGTGAGATATCACACAATTTATGTTTTCAGTTTTGGCCCCCTAGAGGCCAAGTCAAGAAACGGACTAGACCGAAATTCAGTGTCAAAGGTCATCTGACCTAGGTGGTCATCCAAACAAAGTTTTGAGTCCATAGCCGTAGCGGTTAGGAAACCTGCCACTGTTTTAGAAATAGGATACGACGGACGACGACGATGACGACGACGACGGACACTGCGGTGTTGTATAGAATCCCCTACGGTGAGCCAAAAATGAGGTGACCAGAGAACATTCTCGGGAGTGCAGTGGGGCCTCATGGTAGACACAAACATTTAAAGTGCCTTGAAAAGTGGTTTTATTAATTTACCAAAGTTTACATAGCCATCTCAATTCATGCTGAAGTTTTCTAAAGTTTCAATAGCTGAAGCAGAGCTTTCTCATTACAGCAGTTCCAATCCATGCCATCACATGAACATCATTATTTTCTGCACTTTTATACTAGTATGATGAACCTACAAAATAGTGAGAATAGATATTTCAATTACTACATATACATCAATAATAAATGAACAGAACAAACATTTTCATGACATCGATGTCCACACTTTCCTTGACTCTACAATAAAATGGCCAGGGCCATTGTGCTCACCTCATGTGGAGGAAAGATGGAGAAAGAGCATGGTATTGTGTCATGTAGTGTTAGGTCCAAGCAATTACAATTTCCCCAAAATGGCCAATTTACAGTACATTCGACCTCGGTGACCTTGAAAAGTAGGTCATATCAAAGAAGACCCGGGTGACACATTGAATGGTTGTTAGAATTAGATGTACCTATGATATAAAATTGGTGCCAATCGGGCAAGTCATTACTAGGAATAAAGGCATTTTGAAGAATTTAGGATTTGGCCCCCTCCCTGGAGGCCAAACGGCAAATCAGATCGCACCAAACTTCGGTACCTGAGATCACCTGACCAAGGGGTACATGTGTACTTAATTTGTGATCAATAGTCATTGCAGTTAAGAAACGTGCCATAGTTACGGCCTGACGGCAAATTTACGCCATTTGACCTCTGTGACCTTGACAAGAAGGTCAGATTAAAAACCTGTGTGACATATACTGTATGGTGGTTAGATGTACCCATGATATCAAATTGGTGACAATCGGGCAAGAAGTTAAGGAATAATCACATTTTTAAGGTTTTTGGATTTTGCTCCCTGGTGGTCAAGTGGTAAATCATATTGGACTAAACTTCGGTCCCTGAGATCACCTGACTAAGGGGTAAATGTGTACCGAATTTGGTATCAATAGTCATTGCAGTTTAGAAACGTGCCATCGTTACATCCTAACGGCCAATTTACAACATTTGACCTCTGTGACCTTGAAAAGGAGGTCAAATCAAAAACCCGGAGGATATATGATGCACCTTTGCTAGAAGTACCTACCATATTTTTTTCAAAATTTCCCGACTACTATTAAGGGAGATATTGCATATTTTCACTTTTAACGTTTGGCCCCCTGGTGGCCAAACCATGAAACGAATCGGACCGAAACTTGGTCTCCAAGGTGTCATTACATAAGGGTACATGTGTACCAAGTTTCAACTCAATAGCTCTAACAGTTACGAAACGTGCCCTGCTAACGGACGACGGACGACGACGACGACGACGACGACGACGACGACGGACGACGGACGCCACGGTATGGGATAAGCTCACTTCTGCTAAGAGGTGAGCTAAAAACGGAGGGCAAAAAGCATTAGTACAATAGTCTTGCTCGATGAACCTGTCAAGAGAATGGGTATTGCAATTAAAAGTAGAGAGAAGCAGAGAGCAGTCTGTTTCACGGCCCCTGTAGTCAGTCAGTCATTTTAATATAATTTTCTTTTACACAATATGATTGAAACCCTTATCGGAACATCTGGGTAGAATTGTGTACTAAGTTTGAAATTCATAGCACTAGCGGTTAAGAAACGTGCTACAGGATACAACGACAACGACAACGGATATGTGACCTAGGGCGTAATGCGTAGGCCTACTAAGTTTCAATTTAACAGCTTTAGTGGTCAAGAAACGTACCACTGTAATTACACTCTTATCGGCACATTTACGCGATTTGACCTCTATGACATTGACACGTTAGCAAAATTGACCTAATTTTAGAGTTTGACCTCTGTGACCTTGACAAGTAGGTCAAATCAAAAACCCGTATGATATGTCATGTATCCTTGCTAGGGGTAACCACCATAAAAACTTACCAAAGTTACACTCTAACACCCAATTTTTGCAATATGACCTCGGTGACCTTAAAAAGAAGGTCAAATCCAAAAATCGTAAGACATGATGTATCCTTGCTAAGAGTCCCTGCAGTAAAAATTTCATCGAAAAAAAGCCATTAATAAGCGAGATATTGCACTTCCTACTTTTTCAGTTTTCGGTGGCCAAATCAAGAATCAGATCGGGCCAAAATTCGGTGTCACAGATTATCTGATGTAGGGGGGTTACATGTACCAACGTTCAAGTTCATAGATTCAGCAGTTAAGAAACATGCCATAGTTACACTCCAACGGCCAATTTACGCCATTTGACCTCTGTGACCTAGAAAAGTAGGTCAAATCCAAAAATCGTAGGACATGTGGTGTATCCTTGCTAGAAGTCCCTGCCATAAAAATTTTATCGAAAACAATTCACTCAAATAAGCAAGATATTGCACTTCTTACTTTTTCCATTATGACCCCCTGGTGGCCGAATAAAGAATCAGATCGGGCCAAAATTCGGCATCAGAGGTTATCTGATGTAGGGGGTTGTAGTAACCAACAGATAATCTCTACAGCGCTTATGTCAATAACTATACTTGTGCGCATGCGTAATAAAGCATTTGTCTCTCATCACAGAATCCCGTGTTCCCGTGTTGTATTATTGGCGACGAGGAGTAAAAAACATCGAAAATAAGCATGGAAGCCAGCAAGAAATTATAATCAAACTAGTTACGATAGTAAATTAGTATCTATAGATCATATCTAGCGAGAGACCACTGCATGGCATCGGTTCTATTCCGATAAAAAGCAGCTTGGAAGCAGGCCATCCCAGTCGACCGAGCTTTCGGATCAGGGGAAAGCAGCCACGCCGCCCGCACTCTTGAGGTCACGTGATCAAATTGGCGGGAAAGCATGCCGAGCGACGACGAAGAGGAACCTGTGGTAGAGACCAGATATGTCCAGACGGGCATACTGCTGCATATTGAACCGTTTATTATACCAGATAACCGGCTCAATGTTGGAAATGAATGGGAGGAATGGTTAGATGAATTTGAGGAGGAGATCCAGCTACAGAAAGTTGAGACAGCAAAAGACAAGGTCCTTTGCCTCCGTAGGTATGGGGGGAAGGAGATCAGGCGTCTTGTAAAGCACTTACCAGACCCACCCGCACCGCTTGCACCTGAGGACGACTTTGAGAAGATGAAAAGGAAGCTCAACCTACACCTCATCCCCAAGAAAAACAAGCAGCACGTGAGATATCTTTCAATAAAGAGAAACCGCAAGCAGGGGAGACTGTGACAGCATACACAGCCAAGTTAAGGGAGAAATCGGAACACTGCGATTTTGGTACAACCAGAGACGATAGGATTTTAGAGCATATCATACAAACCATTCAAGATGACAGCTTAATCAAGAAAACCATTCAAAAGAAGTGGAATCTCGACTAATTCCTAGAAGAAGCAGGTGAAAGGGAGGACCTCAACTACGAGATCAAGGACATGAAGGCTGAGCACAAAGTCGCTAATGTCAACTTTCGCCATGGCAACCGCAGCAGATTCCAGTCAAGGGGCAGGAAAGGTCAAGGACAGCCACCCAGGGACAAAAGCACAACCAGGGACAGCGAAGGCGCACCTTGCCACTACTGCGGAAAAACCGGGGCCCATGCACCAAATCAAAAGGTGCTGCCTATGGAAAGGAATGCATGAAATGCGGTCGAATGAATCACTTGCTGTTTGCTGCAAAGCAGGACGCGATCATCAGCAGGAAGATAAACCAAGAAGGTCCAGACACCAACGAGGACGCAGATTTGGTCGTTCCAGCAATCGAAGTGTCGTCAAGAAAGTATTCGATGATGATCAAGGCCAAGACAATTCTGAAGAAGAGTCCGATGATGCGACATACATACAGCACCAAGCCAGCCATGTCAGCCGATGCAAGAGGGTAAAGTCAGGACAAGACCAAGCAACTGTAGAAGTACGCATCAATGATGTCGACACCAGATGTGAACCAGACAGCGGAGCATCAGCTAACATCATGGACGAATACCAATTTAGGTCATTGCGGCGCCATTCATCGAATGTAGGCAACCTACAACCAACAAGGGAGACACTCAAAACCCTCCAATCCGAGCTCTAAGTAAAAGGCGAATTTTGGGCGACCCTTAGAAACAAGACCAGATGAACAGCAGCGAAGTTTCTGGTGATAAAAGGGCATATGGATTCACCACCTCTAATCAGCAAAACAACTCTTGAGGACCTGGGAATGTTGCTTATAGACCCGGACGGAGCGCTGAAGGAGAAAAATGGACTCCGAATAAAGAAGGTCCAGACAACGAACTCTGAACTCCAAGACATCCTGCAAGAGTATGATGACATTTTTCACGGCATAGGAGTGAGTAGAGATCCCAAGACAGGAGAGGAGATTAAAGCCCAGTTGGAAATAGACCAGGAAGCGATACCAGTGGCACAAAAACCAAGGCATGTGGCATACCACTTAGAGAAACCGTTAAAAAGTTGGCTAAAACAGGGAGTAGAGGAGGACATCTTCCAGCGTGTACCTGACAACGAAGCAATAACTTGGTGCTCACCATTGTTAGCACAGCCCAAACCAAAGTACGCAGACAAAGACCCGGATCAGCTAGAATCACACATGATTAGAGCCAGTATAGACATGCGTGTACCCAACAAGTCCATGAAGAGAAGTCGCTGCGTCCAAGCTCCCATTATTGATGACTTCACATACAAGTTGAGGGACTGCAAGGTCTTCAGTAAGCTAGATTTACGCCAGGGCTACCACCAACTTGCCGTAGACGAAAAAACGGGTAGTCTCGCAACGTTCAGCACTTCATGGGGGAATTACAGACCAAAAAGACTAGTTTTTGGAGCAAAATCGTCACAAGATGTCTTCGATGAGATCATGTTCAGAATCTTTGGTGACATCCCACAGTGCATGAATCAGCGCGATGATTTAATCCTGGGAGGAAAAGACACTGAAGATCACAACCGAATCTTGTGGTTGATACTACAGCGAGTCAAGATGTATGGAGTCAGATTCAACCTAGAGAAATGCGAATTTGGGAGACCAGAAATAGGATTCTTCGGACATCTTTTTACTGGCAACGGACTCCGAGCCGATCCAGAGAAAATCAGAGCAGTCGTTCAATGCAAAGCACCAGAATCCAAAGAGGCAGTACGCAGTTTCCTAGGGTTGACAGGATACCTTGACAACTTCATCAAGAACCATGCAGCGGACATCTTTTTACTGGCAACGGACTCCGAGCCGATCCAGAGAAAATCAGAGCAGTCGTTCAATGCAAAGCACCAGAATCCAAAGAGGCAGTACGCAGTTTCCGAGGGATGACAGGATACCTTGACAACTTCATCAAGAACCATGCAGCACTCACAGCACCACTGAGAAGACTAACCCAGCAGAATACAAAGTTCAAATGGCAGCATGAAGAGGAAAAATCTTTCCAGAGCCTAAAGGCAGCCATCACTAGTAGTGAGACCATAAGATACTTCGACCCATCAAAACCAATCATCCTGCGGACTGAGGCCAGTTTCAACGAGGGACTATCAGCGGGACTATTCC
This sequence comes from Lineus longissimus, assembly GCF_910592395.1. Taxonomy (NCBI): domain Eukaryota; kingdom Metazoa; phylum Nemertea; class Pilidiophora; order Heteronemertea; family Lineidae; genus Lineus; species Lineus longissimus. The sequence goes on from NC_088317.1 coordinate 9,021,382, forward strand.
AAAAGAGAGCAGATGGAGTAAGACCAATACAGTTCATCAGCAGGAGCCTCACAGATGTCGAAAAGCGATACAGCCAGACAGAAAAGGATGCATTATCCATCAGATGGGCAACACAGAGACTGATAATCTACTTAGCAGGGGCACCAAGATTCAGGATCATCACAGCACACAAGCCACTGCTACCGATTTTCAACAAAGCAACTGCCAATATACCACCAAGAATCGAGAAGTGGATCATGGAGCTACAAGACCTAGACTATGAAATTGATGTATGAGCCAGGAAAAGACGAGCAAGATCCGATGGACTACTTATCGCGACACCCAATGCCGGACACAGCGAGATATCGGACAGAGAAGATCGTCAAATGGAACTCAAAGTCAGAAAACGCCATCGTTTTGAATCGCATGAGAGAAGAAACCCTACAGAAACTGATTCAGCGAATCAACAAAGGAGACTGGGAGAGACACCGCCGAGACAGAGATCTGCAGCCATATTATCACACAAAGGAAGAGCTTTCCGTGATAAATGTATTGATCTACCGTCTCAACAGAATAATTGTCCCAGCCTCACTACAGAGGAGAGTAATTAAAATTGGTCACAGCCTAGGACACCTGGGGAGATCTAAGACAAAGCAGTTACTGAGAAAACGCTATTGGTTTCCACTGATAAGCAGCATGATCGATCAATCAGTAGACCAATGTTACGAGTGTAAAGTCGCAACCAAGGACCCCAGAGAGGAGCCAATCAAGCCAACAGTCATTCCAGCCAAAGCATGGGAAAGGATAGCTGTAGACTTTGGAGGACCATATCCTGATGGTCATTACAACTTCGTAGCCATTGATCAGAGGACCCGCTACCCTGTCGTTGAGGAGGTACAATCAACCGCATTTAAGCCAACAAGGGAAAAGTTCAAGAAGATCATGGCAACCTATGGCACGCCAAAAACGGTACAGAGCGACAATGGACCGCCGTTCAACTCAAAAGACTTCGCAAAATTCGCAGATGAAGAAGGTTTTAAGCATCACCATGTCACACCGCTGCACCCAAGAGCTAATGGAGAAGCGGAATCCTTCATGAGATTGCTCAATAAAACCGAGAAGATTGCTGCTCTTCAAAGCAAAGACAAGTCCGAGAGAAGCATTGCAACCCAGGAGATGCTCACAGCATACAGATCTACGCCACACCCTGCTACGGGAGTACAACCTTATGAGGCGATGAAACACAGGACCATCAGAACTAAACTAGACCATGAGAATCCTGAAGACGAAATCAGCGCCACAGATAAGGAAATCAATATCCGGGATGCAGCTTATAAGAGAAAGATGAAACTGACCAGAGAAAACCGCAATACCAGGGAGTCACAACTGATCCTTGGAGACTACGTGCTTGTTCGTCAACCCAAGAAGAACAAGTGGAGCACCCCGTACGAGCCTATCTTCTACATCGTCACGAAGATCGAGGGATCCAAGATCACAGCCAGGAGAGCTACAGATGAACGCACAATCTGCAGAGATGCCAGCCAGTACAAACTAGCCAACTCCGTGATCAACACAGCTGATGACGTCATCCCTGAACCTGAAGACAGCCTCAGGAACAATAAGGACAACTCAGCTCAAGACAAATTGCAGCTGATTCAACCAGATGCCAAGCAGCCGAAGCAGCCAATCATCGATGAGACAACCAGCACCAGTGAAGCCACTGCAGTTTCTCTCGATTTTGGTATTGGTAGCACGCCTAAAGCCGCCACACCAAATCAAAAGACAACTGATAGTAGTAGCATGCCAAAAGCCACTACTCCAAACCGACAGCAGACACCAGCGAGGAAGACACAACTTGCACCGATGGCGAGACCACGTACACCCGAGATGTCACAACCACTGGAGACGACATCACAACCAGCCGAGATGAACGCCAGACCAAAACGAGTACGATTCAAGCCGAAATACCTCGAGGATTACGTCGAAAACTTCGAATAACGCCTCTTGGGGGGTGGATGTACCTGGCTGCAGGATGCAGGCGGATCGCTGTTCTTCTGCCAGTGTTGGGGACAAAACATACGTTCGTGTGTTCTATTGGTCATTGCAAACTTGCTAAAACCCAGGCATTCTATATTTCTGTGGAATTATTTTTTTTGCAATATTTTCTTCTTACTAAAATCAGTAAAATCAGAATAGCCTAGTTCGCAACCAAGATTGCAATATTGGGGTGAGAATACGGTACATTGATCAAACCAGGGGGGAATACGCGACGATTAGTAAAAGTGAGAAAAAGACATTCCATTGGACACTCTTGTAAATAGTCACTGGACATTGTTCTGCTGAGTTAATCAACACCAGCCTAAGTGAGAAAGAAACTCAAACACTGCAGAATTAAGCGGAGAAATTTAATTGATATTTTTGACTTTATTTACAGTCAATACCGGCAGTCATAATAGTTATTTTAGTTAACATCTTAATACTAAAAGATATGTGGACAAATTAATATCAGTTATTACACTTCATCTTTAAAGGTTGGGAGGAATGTAGTAACCAACATATAATCTCTACAGCGCTTATGTCAATAACTATACTTGTGCGCATGCGTAATAAAGCATTTGTCTCTCATCACAGAATCCCGTGTTCCCGTGTTGTATAAGGGGTTATATGCACCACGTTTCAAGTTCATAGCTTTACTGGTCAAGAAACGTGTCATAGTTTACACTCTAACGGCCAATTTACGCCATATGACATATGTGACCTTGAAAATTAGGTCAAATTAAAAACCCTTATAGTATAAGATGTATATTTGCTATGAGTACCTACAACAAAAGTTTCATCGAAAACAAGTTACTAATAAGCGATATATCACATTTTTTAGATATCGACATTTGGCCCCCTGGTGGCCAAGTTGAGAATCAGATCGGACCGAAATTCAGTGTCAGAGGTCACCTGACCTAGGGGGTGCTGTGTACAAAGTTTCAAGCTCAAGAAACGTGCCACTGTTTCTGAAACAGGATACGACGGACGACGACGACGACGACGACGACAACGACGGACACAGCGCTATCGTATAGACTCCCCTTACGGTGAGCCAAAAAGATTGATAACTTTGTGGAGGGTCTACGTTGTTTTTTGGCATTTGGGTAAAGTTTTCTGACTTCATGCATTAACTCAAATTACCATTTTTAACCTTCTCTCTCCCGGATTCATTTTAAATTTTCATTCTGAGTAATACCGGATTGTTATAGAAATTTAAAATTAGCTGTACAGGATTAATATATGTAAAATTGTTTAGAATACCATGTATAATTCAGACCCTTTTATCTTGGGAGTGGTAAATGATATCAACCGGTAATGAACATGAAAATTGTAAAATTGTTCCTGTTCTACAGGTTTTTACCGTGTTAAGTGTAAGAAACAAAACAATTTGGGGCAAAATAATGTGTTTTTCTCAAAAACACACGCATTTTGAAAATTTTTCTTCAATAAAGACATCAGTTTTTCAAATATAATGATGTTTTCTTGTTTCTCGTACACTCCCCATAACACCTTGTCATTTGAGGGACTTTTGGGTAATTGTTCAGAAGATTAAAAGGCGGACAAAATCGGTTTGAACACTATACATGTTATATAACAAAGGAAAGAGCAAATGCCCAGCTACATAATGGAATTGTTGTTGTGTAAATGCGGAAAGTCCTAGTGGTAGCGTAACGAAACACACAGACAATGTGCATCTGGAAAATTTGCAAGAACGGGAGGTTTCAATGATCTTATGGGTCATGTCAAATTACGAGAACAGTAGGCCTTGGTCGAAAGTCTGTTCTCGCAATTTTTCAGCAATGGTAGCAAGAGGGTTAGGGATCTCTTCTCCAAAAAATGTGTTTAACATTTCAATGCTGAAGCCAAAATTGAGGGCAATTCCCTATAAAATCTTTACTCCATGCAGACGATTGTCTGCTCATTCAACAAATGCAATTCGTGACTTCATCAAGTGAAACAGGCGGGGGAAATACATACGATAGCGCACATTATGTAGTCCTCTGCAATGGTGATTGTTTCAATGACTACCATGGAAAAAAGCAGTACAACTGATAAGTAGGTGAAAGAGTAAGCTGAGACAAAGAAAACTAAAGGCCTGGCCGCCTGAATAGCTACGCAGGCGGAATTGAATAGCAAGGAATGAGATGAATGACAAGAAAATGTAGCAAGTAGTATATGCGAGTACCAGAATGTAGGTTCATGGAAGATAGGGAGATGTGGACATACTAGATGGAATCAAGCTTAGTCAAATGGGGCCAAATGCATGAAGGGCGTTCAGCTTAAAACATTGTTTATCTGCTGAATAGACAGTTTCAGGTCCTTCATGTAAATCTTCACAGAATATGAATAGGCCCTATAACTTATCAGGGAGAAGTTACACAAGTCTAACCCTAACATGCTCTTTATGAATTTGGGCCCTAGGGTGGATGACAGTTGTGAAGGTTTTATTTGAACTGCAGTTTTGACCCCCTGGTGGCCAAATCAAGAATCAGATCAGGCCAAAATTCGGTGTCAGAGATTATCTGATGTAGGGGGTTACATGTACCAACTTTCAAGTTCATAGCTTCAGCAGTTAAGAAACGTGCCATAGTTACACTCTAATGGCCAATTTACGCCATTTGACCTCTGTGACCTAGAAAAGGAGGTCAAATCCAAAAAACGTAGGACATGTGGTGTGTCCTTGCTAGAAGTCCCTGCCATAAAAATTTTATCGAAAACAATTCACTCAAATAAGCAAGATATTGCACTTCTTCCTTTTTCCATTATGGCCCCCTGGTGGCAGAATAAAGAATCAGATCAGGCCAAAATTCGCCATCAAAGGTTATCTGATGTAGGGTGTTATATGCACAAAGTTTCAAGTTCATAGCTTTACTGGTTAAGAAACGTGCCATAGTTTACACTCTAACGGCCAATTTACGCCATATGACCTCTGTGACCTTGAAAAGTAGGTCAAATTGAAAACCCGTAAGACATGTGATGTATGCTTCCTAAGAGTACCTACCATAAACATTTTATCGAAAACAAGTCACTTATAAGCGAGATATCACACTTTTTAGATATCCACTTTTGGCCCCCTGGTGGCAAAGTTGAAAATCAGATCAAACTGAAATTCAGCACCAGAGGCTATGTGATATAGGGGGTTATATGTACCAAGTTTCAAGTTCATAGCTTTAGTGGTTAAGAAACGTGCCATAGTTTACACTCAAACGGCCAATTTACGCCATATGACCTCTGTGACCTTGAAAAGTAGGTCAAATTGAAAACCCGTAAGACATGTGATGTATTCTTCCTAAGAGTACCTACCATAAAAATTTTATCGAAAACAAGTCACTTATAAGCGAGATATCACACTATTTAGATTTCCACTTTTGGCCCCCTGGTGGCAAAGTTGAGGATCAGATCAAACTGAAATTCAGCACCAGAGGTTATGTGATATAGGGGGTTATATGTACTAAGTTTCAAGTTCATAGCTTTAGTGGTTAAGAAACGTGCCATAGTTTACACTCTAACGGCCAATTTACGCCATATGACCTCTGTGAACTTGAAAAGTACGTCAAATTAAAAACCCGTATAATATAAGATGTATATTTGCTATGAGTACCTACAACACAAGTTTCATCGAAAACAAGTCACTAATAAGCGATATATCACACTTTTTAGATATCGACATTTGGCCCCCTGGTGGCCAAGTTGAGAATCAGATCGGACCGAAATTCAGTGTCAGAGGTCACCTGACCTAGGGGGTGCTGTGTACAAAGTTTCAAGTTCATAGCCCTAGCGGTTAAGAAACGTGCCACTGTTTTTGAAATAGGATACGACGACGGACGACGGACGACGGACGACGACGGACGACGGACACTGCGGTATTACATAGACTCCCCTACGGTGAGCCAAAAAATCGGGCCCTCCAGATTCCCCAAAAATGACCAGCCAAAGGGCTCCAAAGTTGACAATTTTTTTCTTTTTAATTTGCAAATCTCTAACCTGGAAATTGTGTTGGGTCCCGAAATTTGATTCAAGAAAAACCAAACTTTGAAGAAATCGGCCCAATAGTTTTTTGCACAGCGACCCAAAAGGGCAGTCAGTGACATTTACTTATGAATCCCACTATAGCCTAGGCCTAACTATAAAAGCACTGATGACAGCTGTGCTACATTTTCATCATTATCATCATCTACTTTAGTCAACCAGCTCAGATGACCTTTCTTGGGGCAGCGATCGGTAACGGTGAACTCCTTCCGACCCAACAGGCAAATGTTTACATTCGTGTCTCCGTGTATCATGGATTCATGTGTATACTAACACCGTTGTTGTGTTGACACACTGACTGACTCTGACTGTGTACATTTCTACAGCTTTTTAAGCACTTGTGACATGTTTACAAAAATTAAAGCAAGTGTTTTTAGTAGAGGTTTACCTAATGAGTAGCGTCTGGGTGATTATAAACCATTAACTTGTGTTTAAAAGCCCACATTGTAACGAAGGGTTCCGGCTTGAAGCTAATCTCCAATGACGCCAGCCGCCATTTTGCCATACTCTCGAAACTTTGGGATCGTCAAATGCAATGGAAATCACATAATTTCTGACACACACTGCTACAATTCATCATTTTATTGTTCTTTCACAGTATTATCACGCCACCCCGATTCGCAAGGCAGCTTGTACCAACTGGCTCTGCATTGACTATCCCCATTCCAAGCCGAAGAACAATATGACAAGTTTCTCATTTTACCTTCAAATCACAGTCAAAATTTTCTAAAACAACCGGCAATGAGGACAAACTAATCATCTCAAACCAATCACAAGAATGTAATAAACACATACGACCTCATCCGAAGAGCGGATGATTAAGTTTTAGCATTGATTCAAGGTGATTTAATTCCTTCTTCGTCTCGCTTCAAATTCATAAAATGGCTGTCTTCCATACTTGTAGTATGCAGATCTAGTGGCGCAGTACAACACTGCGCATCTGGGATACCCCGACGGATTGCCTCGAACCGCGAAATTCAAAACTGCTGGCAATGTGCCAACTGACATTTTTGCACAATACCGCCACCTAGTGATATGAAAAGAAATTAATATATTTAATATCGAAACCTCTATATCAGGCCGACCTAAACTTCATTTCAAACTTCAATCTGCTGGAATAAAGAAAATGGGCTTTTTTAACCTTGACCTACTTATACCTGAATAGTAGGTCACACTGACCTAAATCTGTGTCTACATATAGAGATGCCTAATAGGTGTCTACATATCAAATTTAGAGAGTCTATGACCAATAGCAAAAAAACGTGCCATGATCAAAGAAATTTTAGAGTTCGACCTCTGTGACCTTGAAATGAAGGTCAAATCAAAAACCTGTGTGATGTGTGATGTAACTTTATTAGATACAACCACCATAACATTTTCATCGCTCTAGCTTTAACCATAAGCTTCAAAATGACAAAATAGGTTTTCAAGGAGCACCCCCTATATGGCAGACCAGCAGTCAAATTGCGCTGATTTTCATTCTGAAGGAAGGTCTTGCCTAGGGGTACCCACACACCAAGAATGAACTTTCTGGGTCAAGCGGTTAAGAAACGTGCCACGATTTTGTCAAAAGTTAACGACGGACGACGACGACGACGACGACGACGACGGACGCCAGACGCCGCGGTATCGTATTAGCTCACCTGACAGGTGAGCTAAAAAGAAAGAATGGATTCAATGGACAACCCTGGGACACAAATTTCACATAGCTTTCTGTTAAAATCTTTCCACAATTGGTGCAACAGATATATTCCAAGCAACTGCTACCTAAGGGATTTCACCACACATTTCTTGCAGAGGAAGCGTTCTTAGCTTATGAAATTTGTGTTTCGGCTCGTTTAGTTATTGGTTAATGTGCTCCTCCACCTGAGAGCCAACTACAACCTGCCATCTACCGTATACTTACACAACATTGATGACAGACTGAAGCTCCTCCAAAAGGAAGTCATCAGCCTGGGCAGGGGAAGACAATGCACAACCAACAAATGAACAAGTAACAAAAAACAGAAATTTGCAGGTTAGTGCAATCGTTAAAACAGCAGCAGAACAAAATCTTGAAGCAGCAAAACATGGAAGGCATGCCTACCAAAAGAACAAATAAGCAATTCCATGCAACAAGTCATCAGCATTAACGCACCTTTTAAAAAAAAGTCCTTTGGTTTACAGATGACCCATTATGGAAATGCTCAGGAATAGGATAATTATATTGTTTGCTTGTGTCTAGTACAAGAAACAACCATCATCTGAAATTCCTAGGGCTCTGTAGAGGTTAATTAATCCTGCATTTGCCTAGGCTTAGACTATGACATCCCACTTAGCAGCATTTCAAGGCACCCTTAGGGGAGAGTCCACTATTAACATTTGGGGCCCTGCTGGCCAAACTGAGAATCAGAAAAAGACTGCAGTTTAGTCTAAGAGTATAGGGGTACATTCGTACCAAGTTAGGGATCTGTAGCTAAAGCAGTGACAAAACGTGCCGTCATTGTAAAATGGCGGTGCCATAGGAAAACGTTGACCTCTGTGACCTTGAGAAGTAGGTCAAATCAAAAACCCACATTTATGAAATGTGTTACGAGTCCGTGAGCTAGATAGGGCTCGTATTGATTGAGACGACTCAGCGTTGGTGCAAATACGTTTATTACCAACTACTGAATATAGAGGGGGACACAACTCGGTCTCACTATACAGTTATATCGTAACATCCCATTTTGTTTAGAGGAGTCCAATGGCCAAGCTAGCTATAACGTAAGAGAACACTCACTAATATAATGAAATGTTAATTACCAATATTGAAAGTCAAAGTTATAAGAAAATTAAACTGCGGCTTGTCGAAAGTTTTGGTAAGTAACCACATAAACAAAGATAATCATAGACTATGAAATTGTAGATACACGACTTTAGTGCGCGGATATACGTATTAACTATGATACTAAATAGGCTATAACTTTACTCCGACGTTAGTCTTATGGCGGAAGTAAAGGTGTCATCAATGAACACTTAAGTTGTTTTTTGGCGCGCATTATAAGTTTAACTTGTCTGGCGGTCTCACAGTGCGTCCAGAACGAGTTGCGCGGAGCTGCGGATGTTCCATGGGAGCGTCCTCTGATGGAGAGTGATTCTCGCGTGGGGGTTTGTCTAATGAGCTTGGAGGGGCTGATGTGTTGTTATGATCATCGAACACAAGTGGCGGTTCGGTGTCTTGATCAGGTCTGATACTAGAAGTGAACAGTTCGGAGGTTGCGCGAATGAATCTTCTATTCCTGCGAATCTTAGTGCCATCATCCATAAGAAGTTCATACGATCTATCATTGCGCTTGTCTATTTGTCCTTTCTGCCATTCCTTTTGATATGGTCGGATGGATCGTACGCGGACGTTGTTACCAATTTTCAATTATGGGAGGTCCTTTGCTTTTGCATCATAGATTCGGACTTGCTTTGCAATTTTCTTCTTCTTTTTGCTGTTGACGTCTTCCAGAGTCTTTGGCTTTAACTGAATGTTTGTTATGGGTAGCTGGGTCCTTGTACGACGACTAAACAGGCGCTGTGCTGGAGAACTTTGCATGCCTTCTGCTGGGGTATTTCGAATCTGTAGAAGCGATAGGTGTAAGTCTGTTCTTGAGTGGAGGGATTTCTTTATCAGATGTTTCGCGATTTTCACTGCGCTTTCTACTTTGCCATTTGATTGTGAATGTCCAGGGGACATGGTGGTGTGTTTGAATCCATATGTTTTGGCGAAGTCCTTGGCATTGTATGGAATATTATCAGAAACTACTTCTGTAGGGTTCCATGGCGTGCAAAGTGGCTTTTCATCTTTTCAATCACTTCACTGGCTGTTTTGGTTTGTAGCTTGTCTAGTTCGAAAAGATCACTGTAGTAGTCTACACAAACACGGTAGTCCTCCTGATTGATGGAAAACAGATCTGAACCAACTTTTGTCCAAGGCAGGTCAGGTATCAGGTGTGGTTGTAGTGTTTCCTTTTGTTGCTTTCTCATGAAGGTCTGGCAAGTATCACATTGTTCGATCAAAGCGGCTATCTCAGCATTGATGCCAGGCTAGTATACACAGTCTCTTGCTCTTCTTCGGCAGACTTCTATGCCATCATGTGATTGATGCAGGCGTTGTAGGATTTTACGTCGCATCTTGGAACTAGGCATTGCTGTTGTCCTCGAAATATTGTGTTGTTCTCCACAGACAACTCATCTCTGATGTTGAAGTAGGGCGTGCACGCAGTTGACAAGTCTCGTTTGTTGATTGGCCACCCTTGCAGGATGACAGACTTGAGTTCCTGGAGATCTTCATCATCCTGTGTGGCATGTTGAATTTCTCTGAGGGTTGTACTTGAGATTGGTGTGTAGTCTGTCATTCGAATTGATTGGACCTGTAGAGCAACATTCTGACGGGTGTCATGGTGGTCTTCACTCTGGAGATAGGCTCTGCTTAGTGTGTCTGCTAAAAACATTTCATTTCCTTTCTTGTACTTGATTTCGATGTCGTACGCTTGAGCAAGGCTGAGCAGCATTCGTTGTAATCGCTTTGGCGCTGACAAAAGGGGTTTTCTCTGGATGGATTCTAGTGGGCGATGGTCTGATTCAACTATCACCTTTCGGCCATACGTGTATTGATGGAACTTCTTTGTCGCATAAACAATGGCCAGTAACTCCTTTTCTATTTGAGCGTAATTGCGCTCGGCCGACGTGAGAGCCCGGCTAGCGTAGGCAACAGGTTGTTCCTTTTGCATTATGGCTGCACCCAAGCCAGTGTCGGACGCATCACATTGTATGGTGGTGTCTTCATGGACATCAAAGTATCTGAGCACTGGAGCTGTTGTTGCCAAGTGTTTTAACTTTTCGAAGGCAGCGTCGTGGTTTGCAGTCCATAACCATTCGGCATCTTTCTTGGTTAGTTCTCGGAGCGGTTCACAGGCGTCTGATAAGCCTTTGAGAAATCGGGACAGGTAGTTTATCATGCCAATGAGACGCTGTACTCCAGCAACATCTGTGGGTTTTGGCATGTTAGCGATGGCTTCGACCTTCTTAGGGTCAGCTTTGAGTCCGTTCGTTGTGAACAAGTGTCCACTAAAATCAACTTCTGAAAGTTTGAACTTGAGCTTGTCCCAGTTAAGTTTTGTGTTGTTCTCTCTGCAGCGTTCGAGTAGAGAAATGATGTTTTGATCGTGATCCTTGATAGCATCTTCTATAGTGTCTCCCTCTCCAGTTATGAACATGTCATCAGCTATCAGTTCAACACCTTTTGCGCCATTTATGACCTGGTCGAGGTGGCGCTGAAAGATCTCAGACGCGGGTTTCACTCCGAATGGGAGTCACAACCACCTAAAGCGCCAAAAGGGGGTCCCAAATGTAGATAGAAGCGAGGATGGTTCGTCAAGTTCTACGTGCCAGTACCCATTTTTCACGTCCAAGACGGAATATACCTTCACATTGGCGAGCTTGGGCAGTAAGTCGTCCACCACAGGTAATGGATAGTGGCTCCGTTTTAGTGCACAGTTTAGTGGTTTGGGGTCAATGCAGATTCTTAAGGTTCCATTTGGTTTCTTGACGGCAACTAGACTGGAGACCCAATCTGTGGGAGAGTCCACCTTTGTGATGATGTTGAGGCTTTCAAGTTTGTCTAGTTCCTTCTGGAGCGGTTTTTTGAGTGCTATTGGTACTTTGCGCACATACTGTTTGACAGGCGGAACGGTTTCGTCAATTTCGAGACGCTGCGGTTCCCCTTTAAAGCAACCAATGCCTCCGTCGAATACTTCCGGGAAACGCTTGCGCAGATCCTCCTTTGTGAGGCCATGGCTAGAGTCTATCGCAGCAATGTTGTCATGACGTACCTCTATTAACTTCATGCGCTGTGCTGTGCGAGCACCTATGATTGGTTGAGCTTTTCCACCAACAATCACGAATTCAGTGCGATGCTTCTTTAGAGTTTTCGGATTTGTGAGTTTGAGAACCGACTTGCCTATCGGCACAATTTTATCTGAGCTGTAAGTAGTAAGTTGCGTATCGGTGGGGCTAATTTTAGTTCCAAGCGGTAGATTTAGTTCACTAATTACATTGCAGGTGGCACCACAGTCAACTTGAAATTTAGTGATGCACTCGCCCTTCTCACCGAGACACATGTTCGCGAATATTTTGCGCTTGTAACCCTTGTTTGAGTTATTGATAGATAGGATGTCCTCATCCGTGTCAGTTTCAGTTTCGTCGGTAGTTTCATCATGGAGGCATGGACATGCTTGTTTCGTGACTTTTCTTTTGCGCTTCTAGAGTGGCATTTGCGGCTGAAATGCCCAACGCGATTGCAAAGGTTACATGTTTCGTTAAGTGCAGGACAATTGTTCCTGTCTTTATCATGTTTATAGCCACAATATCTACAGTCAAATTTCAGAGTCATTTGAGTTTTAGAGTCATGTTTGGAGCTTCCACCTCTTCCCTCTTACGATTATGTTGACCTCTTGAAGAACCCTTAGAGGATTTCCTGCTTGAGAATTTAAGCACAGAGTCACTTGCAATAGATTTCATCGCCTTGACTTGAGCGGTAGTGGTCTCAGCTGCACGGCAAATGTAAATGCACAACTTTAATGTCAGCTTGCTCTGTTGTAGGAGCTTCTTGCGGACACCATCATCCGAGATGCCACAAAAAATTCTGTCTCGGATCAGTTCATCCTTGAGATTTTGAAATTCACAAGTTTGCGCGAGGGACTTTAGTTGTGTACAATATTCATCTATCGTTTCACCAGACTTTTGGTCACGGTTGTTGAATATGTACCGTTCATAGATCGTGTTTGTTACACCGAGACAATGATTTTCCATTAAATCAATGATTTTAGTTATATCCTGTTTGTCCTCCTCTTCCTCGAATGGTAGGGAATTATAAATCCCTAGGGCCTCTGGGCCGACACAAGTGACGAATGTCGCAGTTCTGTATTCATCACTTTGCACTCTAAGATTTGTGACGATCTCATAAGAGTTCCATACTTGTTTCCAACGTTTCCAATTCTGGAAAAGGTTTCCCTTGACATCTAGCTTGTGGGGAAGTGTGTCGTGTCTACTTGCTCAGCTATGTCACAACCGGTCCCCCTGGAATTGGTCCTGGAGGAGACAACTTTATGTAACAACGACAACAACAGACACACTTTTATCGGAAAGCCAAGGGGTTTTCCTTTTTTCTGATGCTGTATAAGACAGCTTAATTTGAGGCTCCTGCATGAAAGGCATGCATTGTTTATTAGCGGGTTGAGGAGCAAAGTGATAATATGTAAAGTCAAGGACTTAGTGAGCCCCCCTTTAGGTCGGGGGAGCTCCCCCGAACCCCCCTACGAGCATATGTTAAGTGCAAGCTCTAACAACTACAGCTGTTACAATGGGGGACACCCCCCAAACCCCCCTCCGTCGACATAGGTTTTTACCAGTGCGTTGGGGGGAAGCTCCCCCAAACCCCCCCGGTGGACAGTCAACTAGCCCTTCTGTGTCATACTGCTGGAGGGGGGGGGGGTGCGATTGGACCATCCATATAGTTCCTTCCGACACATTTTTGTTTTGGTAATGTAATACATTGTGATTGTCCTTATTCACGAGAATCGGGCGTTTCCAGTGATATACGACACAAATGGGTTGTCCTCATGCATTCACTTTGGAAACGCATTTTAAAATAGATGTTACGTCCTGTTAATGGGGCACGTCATCATCGCGTACATTTGGGAAAAACTCCCCAACGAGACCGGAGCAGACGGCTGAAAGTAGTTTATTTATTGGCCGCTAGGGTGCAGTATGTCGCTCACCCGAATTTTTCACGCAACTTTTGCTAAATAGAGCTAGTTCTAGTTTGTGATTCATTTTGATACTTCAGATTTGGGTAGTAGACCAATATAACTTAGTCGTCAGTGTGGTTTTAAGCTAGAAAAACGTATTTGTTTTTCTTAAAGTGCCTTTTTTGGACGGGTGTGTGCGATTGTTTTGTTTTTATGTCACGTGACCTCGACCATGTCGACACAAAATTGAAATAAACCACCCTTTTCTGTCATTATTTAGGACGGATATTTCTCTAATAAAAATATTAATATAATTGGCCAATTTCTTAGGCATATGATGTAGCGAATTCCCATGAAGATTTAAATTTAATTTAACTTAATTTCAACCAATGGGATAGCAACCACCACCGGAAGATCGCGGAGAAATCGGTAAACTCAACGGATTTAATTCAGAAAAATACCAAAAAAAATTGTTTGTAGGATATACAATATTTACTCTCTTTATTTCTAATCATTCATTATATACTCCCGCACACACGTGTATCTTAAGAGCCCCTCCTTAGGCACCTATTCCATAGAGGTATACGGTATACTACACTATACGCGAACAATGGCTTTACAAAGGGTGCATGACCATGAAACTATTGTTCGCGTATAGTATAGTATAGGGTATAGCTCTATGGAATAGGTGCCTAAAGGGGGTCTTATAAGTCATTTTGGCGGTATTGTTAAATGTATATTTACACCTCGGATGAGGTGTTTTTGCCTGCCAAAGGGGCAGCGGTTTCATGTAAAAATGGTGGTCGTCTGTGTTGTTCCCGGGTTTTAGTCACGTGCTTCGTGCGAACTGATTTGTCATCTATTCGGTATTTATTGTCTAAATACCTCCGTTAGTACATTGATTAATATAAGTTAAACCATAGATCTTGTAATTGGGAGGAAGTTCCTCTTGTTTTTAGGCTCAAGTAAGGGCACAACCCCTGTCCAATTTCTATCCTATGTTGCATGTGCACAGTACAGTGTACATTGTTATAGTGCGTGGTGTTTCTCGCAGGTGGCAGCACCGTATGGTGTCTTCAAGACGTCCTGTCTTCAGGTTGTGACTTGATGAGATTTGTCTTTTAGTTGTAGTTTAGAGATGTATTGACACTGTCATGTTATTTGTCTTTACAGTTTCACCTCAGGCAATAGAGGTAAAATACAAGAGTTTACCAAATGAGAGTTATCTTCCTTTATAATCCTACGAGACCCGCAATGCCGTCGTGAGCGGACGTTACAGGGAAGTGGAACTGAACTCTGTATGATCGGAGGGGCAGGATTGGCAGGAACTGCATTTTCAGCATGAGCTTCGTACATGTTCGCATATAGTGTGTCCATTTAAAGTGTATCGATTAGTCCTGGAGACGAGGTTTTAGAAGTACATTCGAGCGTGCCAGGTACTACGAAAGTGTCATTACTTTGAGCCTAGGTCAAGGTTGGCTGTAACAATGGCTGCTTCCAGGCGAGCACGTTTTTAGAATTTGAGAGGCGAAGTGTAAGGGCTTGAGGCAGCTATTTCACTGACGAACTAGCTCTAGAGAATCTCCATCTGGCGATCCTTCACCATCTCACTTCTGTCACCATGTTACGAGTCCGTGAGCTAGATAGGGCTCGTATTGATTGAGACAACTCAGCGTTGGTGCAAATACGTTTATTACCAACTACTGAATATAGAGGGGGACACAACACGGTCTCACTATACAGTTATATCGTAACAAAATGTATCCTTGCTAGGAGTACCTACCATAAAAATGTTATGAAAATCAGACCACTATTAAACGAGCAATCAAACATTTTAACTTGAGACATTAAATTTGGCCCCCGGGTGGCCAAACTAAGAATTTTTCAAGATGCCCGCCTGGCACCCATATTGGCTATCACATTTGATAAAAAATCAAGGATTTAGTAGAGAGTACATAGATATACATCCAGATCAACTTGGTTGCAATCCGATCATTAGTTTCAGAGTAATAGTACTGTGTTAATTTTTCAAGATGGCGGCCTCGCGGCCATATTTGATGTCCGAACGGCCGAAATTTTAGGGGTGGAATAGAAAATCCCCAGATACATGTCCACACTGGTTTAAAACCTTCTAGCTAAAATAGATAGGAAACATGCTACTGTTCAGTGAATCAGCAAACTTTGACCTCTGTGACCTTGAAAAGGAGGTCAAATCAAAAACCCGGAGGATGTATGATGCACCTTTGCTAGAAGTACCTACCATATTTTTTTCTTTCAAAATTTCCCGACTACTATTAAGGGAGATATTGCATATTTTCACTTTTAACGTTTGGCCCCCTGGTGGCCAAACCATGAAACGAATCGAATCGAAACTTGGTATCCAAGGTGTCATTACATAAGGGTACATGTGTACTAAGTTTCAACTCAATAGCTCTAACAGTTACGAAACGTGCCCTGCTAACGGACGATGGACGACGACGGACGACGACGACGGACGACGATGACGACGACGGATGACAGACGCCACGGTATGGGATAAGCTCACCTCTGCTAAGAGGTGAGCTAAAACGTTGCGATCCAAAGAAAGAGGTTTTAAGAAACAATTGATTAATAGGTTAGAGGAGTTGGCAAAAAATAACCCGAAGAGGTATTGGACATAACTTGATGATTTAAGAACGGTGTCTGCTAAGGGTAGTCAGGATAAATCACCATCTGCTGATATTACAACTGAAGAATGGATTCACCATTACGAGGAGTTATATAAACAGCCGGTGACATGTAGAGAGGAGATAGAAAGGGTTCAGTTACGCTTGAACGAACTAGAGGAGGAGCCATATTTCTCGGAATTGGACTTCAAAATTACATCGGAAGAAGTTATGAAGGCAGTTAGAAATGTGAAGGCTGGGAAAGCAGTTGGTCTATATAGAATATCAAATGAAATGATAAAAACATCGTTACCTGTATTGATGCAGCCTTACTTAAACTTGTTATATGCTATTCTTAACTCGGGAAAATTTCCAAAGGTTTCGAGTGAAGGTTTAATTGTTAATTTGTATAAAGCCGGTAGTCGTTCAAATCCCGGAAAAAAATTACAGAGGAATAACTTTATTCAGTTGCCTGGAGAAAGTATTCAGTACGATTCTTTATAATAGACTAGAACAGTTTATTAAGTCAAAGAAGTGCTTATCGGAATGTCAAATAGGTTTCCAAAAAAAGGCGCGGACATCGGATCATCTTTTTATAATCAAAACTCTGATGGACAAATATGTCAAGAAAGAAAAAAAGCAAATATATGCCTGTTTTGTAGATTTCAAAAAAGCATATGATAGTATTTGGCATCAAGGTCTTTTCTTGAAGATCCAAAAGAATGGAGTGAGAGGTAAATTTTACAATACAATCAAAATTTTGTATTTGCAAAGTGAATCGTGTATTAAGATGCCATTGGGTAGATCATAATTTTTCAAGTGTGCTTCAGGTGTTAAGCAAGGAGAGCCATTAAGTCCGGGGCTGTTTAACATATATATTAATGACCTGTCTGAGTTATTAGATAAGAATTGTAGAGATCCACTTGTGTTGAATGCAACTGATATAAGTCACCTTTTGTATGCTGATGATTTGTTGCTTTTTTTCCCTGACCAAAGAGGGTGTGCAGAATTCTCTTAATATTTTGTCAAATTATTGTAAGGATTGGAAGTTAAACATAAACATTCAAAAAACCAAGGTAGTTCGATTTTCCAGGGGCGGTCGTATATCAAATGAAAATTTCATTGTTGATGGACATTCAATAGAGGAAGTTCAGAGATATAAATATTTGGGTACGGTTTTAGCCTCATCATGTACCTTCACATATGCAAAGTCTAATATAATTGAGAGGGTTAAAAAGCCATATTCAAGATTAAGGGTTGTTTAGGTTATGGCAATGTATCAGCTGGTCTCGGTTTACAAGTATTTGACCAGTTAGTGAGACCGATTTGTTGCTATGCGTCTGAGATATGTTGTGCTGAAGACTTGGATAAGAATAAAAAGTTCAATATGCAGTGGGGTTTTCAGGAACATTTCTGTAACATGCCTATTGAGGATTTGAATACTTCGTTTTGTAAATATTTACTTGGGGTTAATAGGAAGCGGGAAATTTAGCTGTAAAGTCAGAACTTGGTAGGTTCCCCTGGCTTTTAGTTTTGTTTCTCAGTGTGTGAATTTTGGTAAACATTTATTAGTATCTGAGAACTCCTTGTTGGTTAGTGCAGTTGTTGAAGCTAAGCGGTTGACATCAGATGGGTATTTTTCATGGTTTTCTTTTTTCAATGCTTTGTGTAAAACGGCTAACATAGATCCCAATATAGATTGAACAAAGAAAATTAAAATTAAACTACTAAATTAATACCGTAGTTATTGGGAAAATAATTTTATTGAGAGGTATAAAAGTGATCAAACTGGGAAATTTAACACATATGCTCTCTATAAAAACAAATTTAATTATGAGTCATATCTTGACCAAATTGTAAATTTTAAACATAAAAAAGCGTTTACTAAATTTAGGGTTAGTAATCATATGTTAGAAATTGAACCACAAACCCCCAGGGGTGAAAGATTTTGTTCACATTGTAGGGATTTAGGTCGGATGGTAGTTGGTGATGAATTTCATTTTGTTTTTAATAATAATAATAATAATAATTGGTATTTATTACTCCCTTGAAAACTTGCATAATCATCAGGTTTGACAGTAATAAACAAGGCATATCAAAAATACATTTAAAATACATCACACGTGAAATAATCATTTAGGTTGAGGACAGTATACAATAATAAATGGCCGGATTCCTATCAGACCTATCTAATTTCTAAAATCTTTCTGAAAAACCTCCCAACAGTATGTACAATGGTTTCATCTGATGCCAGGAAGCAATATCTAAATTTATCTCTAGCACTTAGAAGTGCAAAACTAGGAGTGACTGCATCTATCTCATCCATGGCAACCTTTCTAATTTGTACAACATTATTATTGATACATTTAAATAACACATGAAATTCATCCCCAACATTCTGGGTGTTACATAAGGAACAATATCGCAAGGACCGCTGTATATTTTTCTGTCGTCCAGTTTCAATATCAAAATTATGTGCTGACAATCGGATTTTCGTGATTGCCTTCCGAGCTGCAACATTTGAAATGAGCGATAAATATTTCTCTCTACCGAAATTGCACTTTAGTGAGGAGTAAATTTGTAACTTGGTACACTGTTGAATGTTAGAAATGGCGAGTTTCTCAAACACTTCACATAACCTGTTTTTAATGTTTGTAATGTCAAGATTCACAATGTCCTTGAAAAGTGGAAAGTCTTCATCAATCAGTTCAAATATACACTTTATGATGCTGAAACAGCTCTTGCGATCATTACAGTAATTATCATACTCATTTCTCAAGATGAGTTTGGCGAGTTGGTTACTATCTTTCACTACATGTTGGATATATTTAAGAATTTTTACAAATATATTAAACAACAATGGTATTCGACCAATCTCACAATATACACCGCTATTGGACGTATTTCTTTTGACACCAAGTATCTGTTTGCATATGCGTAGATGTACAAGTTCATAGTCTAACTTTACATTTTGCATAGATTTCATTATAGTATCCTTATATATATATTACTTGGCTTCCTAAAAAGATAGGCACCCCAAAGTTCAGAGCCATATAATAGTTGGGGCCTCACAATGGTATCAAACATATGTACCAACACACTAACTGGAGTCCCATCATAAATATTGAGACTTTTAGATAAAGCAAACCAGGCTCTTCTAGCCTTCAGTCTCAGAGCTTGGGTAGCTCCTTTGAAACTCCCATTCTTTTGAAAGATAACCCCTAAATAATTTATGGAATCCACAATGTCTACATCCGTTCCACTGATTTTGAAAACTGCTCCATTTAATTGTCTTTTATTGAAGCAAATTATTTTAGTTTTCCTCACATTAACCTTTAGTCTTCATCTTCTACAATAAGATGTGAGCTTATCCAAGGCACACTGTAAACCACCTGCACTTTGTGATAATACAAGAAGGTCATCTGCAAAAAGCAATGACGAGATAATTTTTCCATTAAACAATACCGGATCTGAATCTGGTGTATTCAGAATTGATGGCACGTCATTAATAAAAATATTAAAAAGTGTTGGAGTAAGACAACAACCTTGACGGAGACCAATACTCTGAGAGAACATCTCTGATAACTTGGAGTCTAGTTTTACACATGATTGTGACCCTGCATACATGTTCCTAATAATCCTCGTGAATTTTGGGCTCAGTCCCATCTTCATCATTTTATAAAAGAGGCAATCATGATTGATCCTCTCATACGCTTTAGAAAGATCGATAAAACATACATCTAATGGCTTCCTCTTCATTTTAAAATAGCTGATAATTGATGACATTACCAACATATGATCAGCCGTCCTGAATTTGGGACGGAAACCTATCTGGTTCTCAAATAGATAATTTTCCTGTTCAAGTAAATCTGAGAGTC
Source organism: Lineus longissimus (assembly GCF_910592395.1). NCBI lineage: Eukaryota > Metazoa > Nemertea > Pilidiophora > Heteronemertea > Lineidae > Lineus > Lineus longissimus. The sequence continues at coordinate 9,041,710 of NC_088317.1, forward strand.
TCTGATTGAGAATACCCGTGAGTACTTTACTCAGAGTACTCGATACCGTGATTCCCCGATAATTGTCGACTTCATTCACAGAACCACTTTTATGTATTGGAGTTACAGTTACAATGCCCCATGACTCCGGATACTGTTCACTTTCTAAAATCATATCACAGAGTCCCAAATTTGCTAGTGAGAGTGAACAATTACTTAAATACTGTTATTGTCTATATCCAAATTTGTCAAGTTTATCGCAAAAATATATTTTCATTTATTTGATGTCATCTGAAGGGGAAGTAATAAAGAAGGTAGCAACATTTTGCAATTTAATGTATGAGTGATGGGTCTAATCTGCTTATGGGCAGAGACCTGTATTCATCCACGACCGGAAGTGTGGCACAGTCACATAGAGCTTATCAAAATATCAAGTTGTGGCAAATACATGGCTGGGATGGACCAAAGTGGAATTAATTCTCAATCTGTGGTTGATTCTTAATCTACAGAGTCAGGCCATCACAGAAATATGCTTTTTGATAATATATTTAAGAAAATGTGGTCTCACTGGTCAGTTTAGAACTTGTACTTTGACAGGGCCATATCAATGTGCCAGTGACGTTTTGATGGATATGGTGTACGGAAATCTCTTTTCCTCAGGCAATCGGTATTGGAATTTTTTAAAACTTTATTATGCTATTGGCAAAGGGTTCTTCTTGACACATATAAAATTTTGTGCAGATTGATTGGTCCAATGAGTACTTTTTTTACCAAAACCTATGCACAACAATGTACACGTATTGTACACATGTTTTAATAGAGGACTCTGGCCTTTTGATAATTTTTTTTTTGGTAGCTTTTGTAAAATGTTTATTATTCATGTTCTGTTCTTTTAATCGTCTTGTATGTTTATTACATAAAAATTCAATGTAAATGTACTTTTATAAGGAGTAATAAACAATTTGAATTTGAATTTGAATTTGTGACACTGCCCTATTCTCTCCCTTAAGGCTACAATGCAGTATCTTAATTGGGACATGAGGCATGATGCCGTCTCTAACATCAACCTCTACTCTCATAATTATCAATCAGGCTACAATGCGGTCTCTTTACGTGATTGTGACACGAGGCATGATGCCGTCTCTTGTATCAGCCACTTCTCTTATATCAATCAGGCTACAACGAATTCTTACTTGATTGTGACATCAGGCATGATAACGTCTCTTACATCACGCTCTTCTCTTATATCGATCAGGCTACAATGAAGTCTTACTTGACTGTGACATCAGGCATGATAACGTCTCATACAACACGCTCTTCTCTTATATCGATCAGGCTACAATGTGGTCACTTACTTGATTGTGACATCACCCTCTTTTCTCATATTATTCAGGCAAAAATGGGGTCTCTTACTTGATTGTGACATGAGGCATGATGACGTCTCTTACATCACCATACCCATTGCCTTACCTCTTTTGAAAAGGTGCTTGACTTACAGTCGCAAGTTGCGGGAAAGTTTCATGTAGAAACAATTTGGTTTCCTGGTATCGAATGTTCAGATGCAGTGCCGTCTTTACACTGGCAGATAAACTAACAATAACGGACTCCAATTGCGCCGCTTGGATAATTTATTTTCTGAGGCATTACCCTCTCTCTTGACCCAGAGTCGAGCGCGGCAGTAAAGGGGTAGGAATTTTAAATCAACCAAAGATCGAACATGACACTAGTATAAGGGTTAAAGGTTGAATGTTCAAGAGTTTAGGTTTATTAGGCAAGCTTTATTTTTTGATATTATTATAAATGAAAATTCAGAGATGCCTGTTCAATTTCAAGGCTTCTTTATTCAATCAACTTGTATAATACAATAAAACAAGACCAAAAGGTGAAGGACAAATCAGCTAAAATACAGCGTCTTCTTTCCCAATCCTGTCAATCTCATGGCTGACTGGTTGATTGGTTTTGTGTCACCAGTTCCAGAGCATGCACAGCAACACCACTTAAAGTTAAATTTGAAAACGTTCACCCTTATTTATTAACGTTCACCTTGGTAGAGTTTGGACACATGGCTTGCAAAGCATACTTTACTTCCCTGCACATATGTTGCAGTGTATTGCATTTGTTCATGTACCGGTATCAGGTATGTAACTGTAATGTATGGTAGGCCGAGTTCATGCAGCTCCTCGCCGTTTTGCATATCAGCATAGATTGAGAATGGCAATTCCAGCAGACTACTTCGTCGCTATTATTTGTGTACTCTGATCAGTGTCACTATCAAAGGTCTACGATATCATTGTTATTTTGACAAGAAACATGAGAAAACGTCAACTTCTTGTGAAGTGGTCCGCCATGTTTGTTCATCTAGCGTTCGGGTTTGTTTTGATTACGTCAATGATGATTATAAATACAAAGAGGCTATTATTATAACAAAGTTTTGTCTGGATTTCGAAGTCATTTTCCAGTAGTGGTTATATTAATGTGTAATAGATAATTGTGAAGTATTACGATTATTTCATTCTGATGATGGCGAAGAATTTTTTGCAACACCGTTTTGTGAATAAAATGTACTATGGCATTCATGTGTGTTTTGATCTTCGACTTTGACTCAATGACTGAGCAAATTTAACGAGACAGAAAGCCAAGAACGGTAACACTTCCTCTGTAAACAAGCTACGGGAGTCATTCTATACTATGACTTTTCAAATAACAGTTGTCATGGCCAATTGTACCAAGCAAATCAAGAGAAAATACAGAGAAAACTCACCCTGGTTTTCTGTCAAAACGTCTACCGTACCTAGATGAACTGAGCGCATGAATCTGGGTTTCTCTACGTGTCTTTTATCGGCAATAATATTATCAGTGCAGTGCCCTAGTAAGCGCGCAGCACCTTCAGGTTGAGGGGAAACCCCCCAAAGCCCCTGGTTGGGAACCTGCTATAGTTCCTTCCGCCAATTTTTTGTTTTGATAGAGAGTTTTCTCCGTGTATCTCTTTAGCAGTATCTCAACTCCATCATCATAATAACCGGCAAAGAAATGGACTATGTCCGGACTATCGTACTCTGGCACTCTGGCAGATTCTAATGTAAAGTGCAAGCTTTATTGAACTCGCGCAACTGTCGACATGGAGAGCCCCCCCCCCCCCCCCCCCCCAACCCCCGTCCTTCTGACATGTATTAGCCAGTGCATTGGGGGAAGGCCCCTCAAACCCCCTATTGGCCTCTCAATAAGTCCTTCTGAGCTGCTCACCCCGGGGCGCTCGAGTGGAACCCCCAAACCTTCATGATGGAACAGTCCTTTGACACGTTTAACCCAGAGCGAGGAAGAGGTACTCCTTTGATGGTACCCTAACTCCAACCCTCAACCATCATTATCCTTCCTTTTCACTTGCATGATATTGGCAAGACTGCCAAGAGGTCGTACTGGTGGCTTCCTTGAGACAATTGCTTGTGGTCCTACCTGAGCAACCAATTCAAGGGGTCAGGGATCAGGTTTTTCCCCCACCAACATGTTGCCGAATGGTTAATGCATAAAAAATTGGTTGGCAAGGGTTTTTGCAGGCCAAGAGACTGGAAGACACTTGACTCTTGAGGAACACCAGACTGATGAACAAAGAACCTGAGGAACATAGAACCCTCTTCATACCTGGGAGCATAAAAAGCCTGCTAGCGAATATTGATTATTCGTTAGAAAAAAACAGAAGATCTGCAAAACCAATAGTACCCAATAAAAACATACATTCCTCCTTAAGGTGTCTTCGGATCCCACCACGGCCCGTGTGGAATTCGTTCAAAAGGTTTATTGAAATCTCAACAAAACATTTTTTTCTCGAAACGCCTGCCCGGTTTTTGCTTGATTATTCAGGATTATATTTATCCATTTTAAGCGTCTTTTGGATATTATTACTAAAGTCTCAAAAATCAAAACAGTGTATGTCGGGGGGAAACCCCCCGAACCCCCCAGAAATTGAAGTTTGATTAAAAAACAGTGATAATAATCGTGTGGTTCTCTCTCGGAGCTCAGAATAGTCGAGTTGCTTCATTCGGGCGTTTATCTCTTCTGGCAGCCCTTTTAAGTCAAATTTAAGCCATTTGAAACGAATCCATGGACTTGAGAAACATTGTTTACATTGGATACGTCGTATGCACGTTCTGCAGCGCGCTTATTAATAAGAATTAGACAAAATAACCCCACAAAACGACATGTTGACAATGAAAATCAAAATATAGGGAAATACCACTTTCTAACAGCTCATTATGAAAAATTTAGATTGGAACTATGTTTTTAAGTGAACATACACACTCTATATACATTCGCAAAATGGCCATCAGTTTATCAGCCTCGGCTGAAATGCCTTAGGGCAATGCCTTATGTGTAGCGCGTTCAGTACATTACAGAGACAGGTAGGATCGAGGCCATTTTGCCAGTTTTCACCAGACGACAATTTCCAGCTTAAAATCTGCCAATTACTGCCAATTAAGGGGCGTTAGTCTTTCTGCTGTAAATAGCTTTATTCCTAACGAAACAAGAGTTCAAAATATTGGTATCCTTGCATATTTTCTGGCCCAGCAACAGCAAATTCAGCTGAAAATAGGCCCAAATTCGGCAATTTCATAACATTTCCCGCTCGCACTACCCCAATTAAAGCATTTCAAAATCCTATTACTCTAATCTACCCCCCCCCCCCCCCACCATTATCAGCGTGAAGAAAAAAAGCAAAAAAAAATAAGAAATTAAAAACAACCCTAATTCCAACACATTTCTAAACATGGGCTTAACAAACACCTCTTTTATACCTTTAAAAACGCATTACACGTACACCTTGGTGCATTCCACTCACAATTTGTGAATGTTGAACATTTAACTGTGCGTCTGAAGCAATGAAAATATGCATTTTGTACGGATCCGTTGTTCCGTCTTTTGTGATTGCCAACTGTATAACTTACTTAATTTTTTTACAGAGCTCGACCACTCCATGCAAAGTATTTTTTTCTGTGGTTCTCAAGTCCACTCATAAACCAAAATGATTGGAATCTCCATAATACTTTTCCAAGGTTGAATTTCAGTCGTGAGACTTCTTCATATCTTCTGTCATGAAGTGTTTTTTGACACTTTCCACTGGTCTAACATTCTCAATCCCTCCGGGTAGAGTTTATTGGCTATTCCCTCTATCCATTACCAGCTATTGCGGGCCTAGCCAATCAAGCCAATTAGTGCACCTGCTTAATTGGTCCTGGCAAGCCTAATGGAAAATGAATAGGAAATATCAATAAAGTTGGCTTTTTGGGCGGGGTGTTAAAATAATCTCAACTCCCGACTTCTGACACAATTCTATATGTCTAGGTATTTACTGGCAAAATTTGGAGTGATTTGGATGGAAATTCGATGGGTCCATCTATAGGTTGAAAATTTTGGTAAATCTGTAATGCTTCACTCGTAGCCTGTAGTGTAAATTCCTGAGAAATTGGGTTTTGGGGGCTTTTCTAGCTGCGCTAGCTCCGAAACTATACATTTGATACAAACTCCCGACTTCAGAAGTGGTTGATATAACTCTTAGGATTATATTCCCAAGATTTCAGCTTTATTGGAGAAAAATTCATAGTGTCCATAAAATTGGAGGATTTTCAATTTTTTTCCCAACAAATATGCGAAAAATATTACTTTCCACCTAGAATTAATCAACATTTTGCAAACTATCATAAAGTACTTCCTTGCGACAATCATTTGTGAAGCTTTCAAAACTTTTGGCTGATTTATTTGACCCTAAATTAGCAAAAACCAAACATTTTAGTGTTTGCATGCACCAATGCACAGGAGGCTAATTGCCAGATTAATTCACACCTGTCCAATCTCAAACAATAGGAATGATGGCGTCTCCCTCTATTCAAAACAGAGTGTGCTAGGCCTGCCATTGCTGGTAATGCGTTAACTTTCTAATCTGAAATGTTTGGATTTTCGAATTTTTCACTGTCTCGCACACTATCAGTATAGTTGGATATAAGGAGGAGTAAAATTCCTTTGATTGAGCGTTTTGGGTCATTTATATTTTCATTGATTAGAGTGGCAAAACTCCTTCTAAGATCCTTGGTGATCTCAGTCTTCTTGCATGCGGCAGAATCCTGGACCATGAACAGCGAGATCGAGAAGCGGATCAACGCGTTTGAAATGAACAGTTACAGGAGACTGCTCGGCATACACTATACCACGCACACCACCAACATCCGAGTAAGAGAGCTGGTCATCCAGTACATCGGGCGCCATGATAGCCTCCTAACCATTGCCAAGAAGAGAAAGCCGAGGTGGTTCGGCAACGTCACCAGAGCCAAGGGAGCGCTAGCCAATACCATCCTGCAGGGCACAGTAGAGGGGAACCGACGATGTGGCCGACCAAAGAGAATTTGGATGGACGATGTGAAGGACTGGACCGGAAGGAAGACCAGTGACCTGATCCGCCTCGCGGAAGACAGAACCATATGGTCCCGAATTGTCGATAAAACAGGGTCGCCCCAATGGCCGCATGGCTGCGGGATATGATGACGATGATGAGAGTGGCACATCTACACTCAGGTTCTTAAAATGGTCTATCCAATCATAGAAGACAGAATAACCAGAATTGTAGTTACTGAGCAATTGTCTAGCAATTCTCTCGTCTGTGGCAGTGTCAAATTCCAGACAGATATGTTTAAGGTCATAATTCATACTTGCAGTTGTGGTTGTAAAGATTACATCCTCCTTTGGCACCAAGGTCAGGTCAAATATTATGGCCTCTTGAATGGGAAATTTGTAAAACGGACATTGGTTGGTAGCAGTTCAAAGTCAATTGGAATTTTGTACTTCTTATCAAAGACTTCTTTCAGGGTTTTCTCACTGATAGTTTCACCGGTAATATCAACCAAAGCCACACCAGATCTTAATTCGCTGATGTTACTAATCTATATCCCTTGAAAGATCCGTTTTTTTCAATCCTCATTTGTTAACCACAGGTCTTTGTAAGTGGCATATAAGCTGTAATTATCCACTTCAAGTGTCTTTTAAGATTACGACCTAGTTATTTACTACTGACTTTTTGTTGTTACCTGAGGGCACAACAGCAACCGAGTAATAAACACTACCAGGTACGAAAAAAGTATTTTCATTTAACTTTGGAATTCTCACATACAGAATTTCCTTTGGTTGCGCCGATGAGGGATTGTGAGTTATAACATGATGATGATGTTCAGAGGATGGCTGCCAAGAAAGATTTTGAGAAGGATTTCTTCAAATTAATGGACAATGCCTTCTACGGGAAAACGTGTGAAAACAAAAGGAAGAGGAAAGATGTTGAATTGGTGACGGACCGCGAGGCTGCTCTGAGGCTGCACGCCAATCCTAATTTCGCAAATAACGCAAATAGTAGGTATAATGTCCCTTTTAAACGCCCAAAGTCCGAGGCCCAAAGTCCGAGGGTCCCGGGTGCATCATTCGACGCCCGCGACAAATGCCCTCCCGTGGTATTGTGCTTGAAGACTTTTTTCGGCGCTTCGTGTAAGCGCTCAAAAATTCGGGGCTATCCGTCCGCGCTGTCCACGGGAGGGCATTTGTCGGGTAGCAGAGTACAAGCAGCCCGATTCCGCAACGAGCACAGATTAATGTGCACTCTTATTCGCGCTCCTCCTGAGGTTTTACTACGGCTGTTGTCAATAGGGTCTCCACCATCGAGGAAGTCTGTTCGGGGCAAATAGCCTACTGAAGCATTCTGTTGCTATCACTGGGATGTTATCAGTGTCTAGGCAATCCTTGTCATTGACTATGCATAGAGACTGTTCATCCTAGCTAAAATTATGACGCGAATTGCCTCGACTCGTCGCCACATTTTAGGGATCCCGTCTCTTTATGAACACATTTTGAAAGAAATACATTCTTGTTTGACACCACAGCCGCAAAGACGAACGCTTATATTCAAAGGGAGAATTGTTAATATTCAAGGTCATTTTCCAAGCAGTGCGTTAACATCTTGTTTTAGACAACGCAACGTACAGTCGCTACTATATTTTATCGATTCGTTTTTTGCACCCAAGGCAGACAGGGGTGAAAGACCGCTTGTTAAATTAGATTCGGAGGCAACGGAAAAGCTGTCCATGCGTGGTCTTTACAAAAAATATTTGACAAAGAAATACACAAATAAAACAACCGCGCGCAGCTTAAAACAAACTAACCCTTCGATAAGAAAACAACATTTATAACAAAACAGTTTAAAAGAAGCTTGCTGGAGCTGACACGCCTTTAAACAATTAAACATCTCTTTTAATAGCCCCTTCTCGCTATCAAAAACAAACAACTGAAAGAGAAATTTTATTCTTTCTTTCAGAAAAATGTCTCAGTGCATCATCTGTCAACTGCGGGCAGAGGGATTCAATACTCAGACTTTCTGCCCCTTTGATGTCCTACGACAAACGGGGCGATTTTAATTCATCTATTGCAATATGACCATTTTGGTTTCGAAGAATACTTTGAATACATGCGCACAAAATTCAGATCACCGAGAGGATAGGTAGGGATCAAAATAACATGACTCTTCGTATCAAGTTCGCGCGATATTCCCCACGAGGGATCGAACCAATGTGGCCCTCGTCAAATGCTGGGACACTGGAGCTCTACGCGTGCGAGATGGTCTCTGTCGAATAGGGGGCAGGTTCACAACCGTGCCCACAGACATTGTTCTTTTCATTCCGGCTGGACATTTTGGTATGATCAGGGGGTGGCAGATTTAACCTATAGTCATAACATTTGTATTTATCCCAGCGTCATTGAAAAAAAGAGGAGACTGTATCGCCCACTTAATTATACTTTCGTGCGGTAACATGCATTTGACAGAAATTCCTGCTCCCAATGATAGGCAATGCCGTAAATTTTAAAGGATCACTGCCGGGATCACTGTTGCTGTTGTTGTATATATTTTTTGTAAATGAATTATATAACCTGTACTTTGAACATATGAATACTAGTATATGAGTGGAAAGGAATCGCTCCTGTTGTCTGTTGTATGTTGTCTCTTGTTTGTATCATGTAGCAGAGAAAGGCAAGAGAGCAGTTGCCAAATGTCTTTGCTCATAAGAGATTTTTTGTGAGCTGTCGAATCGTTTATTCTTTAAGATCTTTGACACAACGATATCCCCGATCTTGACTTATGGGGCCATGAGGAGTTCACGTCAATTGAATGAGTGCACTATTATGCATGCAAGCGTGTTATGAATGTTTCAACAAAGGCCCATAATACTGCGGCTTTGGGAGATTGCGGCCGCCGTAAGTATTTTCCTATAGCAAAGCCAAGATTCAGAAATACTGGTTACGATTGATACACTATTTATATGTCTTGTATTTGCATTTGTACGACCAACCGCTCTATCATTATTTATCAATATCATGTCTACAAAACGTTATGAAATTTTACGAAATTTATCGGCCACGTATCTGCAAAAAGTAAAAGAGCAGAGGCGTTAGTGTATGTGTATTACTATGTACATAAGTATCATCGTGTCTTCCTATTGTATTATCCCGCTGTATATGTCTATATTTTAATGCTGCAAAAAATGTGGCCTAAAAATCAGCTGAAATAAATTGAATTGTATTGATAGACAAACCACAAGGGTGTCGCTAAGTGAAAACACATTTTGAAATTAAGAAAGTGTTCGCTGCTAAAATTACCTTTTTGTCAGTTGTTTATAAGATCATGCTAGATATTGCCACTGAGCGTTCCCACTCCAGAGAAGGAGCAACGAAATAAAAAGGGAAAAAGAACATGCATGATGCGCTTCAATGTGTCATGTTCAATATTGCACTGTCCCTATTTCTCGTCTAGATTTGAAAATGTGTACTTGGAAATTAGAAATAAAAGTGTTTTTCCATAATACGTCGTATATGAGTTGTTCTTTCTTCATGTGCATGTCAAAATATCCACCCTTCTATCAGGAAAAGGGTGGAGCAAGAGAGTTGTCCGGTCCTCCTCTTCCCGCGCTATACAAACCCGGCCACCATGCGAGACGAAGAGGACAGACCTCGTTGCTTTGGAGCTAACGGACATTGAGGAAACGGGGCCCCTAAAATGTGGCGACGAGTCGAGGCAATTCGCGTCATAATTTGAGCTAGGATGAGCAGTCTTTATGCATAGTCAATGACAAGGATTGCCTAGACACTGGTAACATCCCAGTTATAGCAACATAATGCTTCAGTAGGCTATTTGCCCCGAACAGACTTCCCCGATGGTGGAGACCCTAATTGATCCACACTCTTTGCTCTGCTCGGCTTGTGACAGCAGCCCAAAAAACCTCAGGAGGAGCACGAAGAAGAGAGCAGATTAATCTGTGCTCGTTGCGGCATCGGGCTGCTTGTACGCTGCTACGCAACGAATGCCCTTCCGTGGACAGCGCGGACGGATAGCGCCGAATTTTTGAGCGCTTACATGAAGCGCGGAAAAAAAATTTAAAGCACAATATCACGGGAGGGCATTTATCGCGGGCGTCGAATGATGCGCATTTCAATGCCCCGGGACCCTTGGACTTTGGGCGTTGAAAGGGACATTATACCTACTACCAACGCAGCTGTCTGGCAACAATTTTGTTCCTCCGCAGTGAGCTTAACTCAACAACGGGAAGAGCCCTGTTGTGCTACTTTTAGGAATAATTGACTTGCCTCACAGGGCTATATAAAGCCACCCAATGCAACAATAAGTGACGGGAAAAGATAATCGATAGACTATGCGGTCTGGAAAAGTTACCAAACAGTCTCTGCTATTTAAGTAGATATATCCTTAGTGGGAGGGACTTAATTCTCCTATTATATTTCAATGGAAAGAGCATTCTGTCTGTGACACAAACAACAATGATGTAAAATAAGCTGCAGGTTTTAGAAATATGAGCTGCATATTTAACGATATATTGGTTTGATGAAATGGTGAAGTCAGAAAAAAAGTCCCACTCCCTGGGATATGTTTCACCTTCTAAACTATTATCTAAATTCGTGTTCAACAATCACATATAAACATCAAGCAAAATACATTGTAGTAAAACGGCCAAGGGCCATTGTACTTACCGTATAGGTATTTTGTGGTTAGGAATTTATCCTGGTTATGAAACATGCTACATGTATAGTATACAGGTCAAACCAAAGTCAGTATGACATGTGATGTATGCTTGCTTGGAGTACCTACCATGAAATATCATCGAAAACAAGTCACTAATAAGCGAGATATTGCACTTTTTACCTTTTTATGTTTTGGCCTCCTGGTGGCCATGTTAAGAATCAGATCGGATCGAAATTGGGTCTCCAAGGTAACATGAGGTAGGGAGTCATGTGCACCAAATTTCAAGTTCATAGCTTTAGCAATAAGAACCGTGTCATAGTTACCCTCAAATGGCCAATATGCCACTTTATCCTGTTTACCTTGAAAATTAGGTCAAATCAAAAACCCGTATAATATGTAATGTATCCTTGCTGGGAGAACTAATAGAGCTGCTAGGCACCAGAATCGTTCAGTTTTTGCAGAAAGCATGAAACTTTGCACAGGGGTAGTTCTACCGATGGGATACATAAAAAACCCATAAGACTTAATGGTTGTCTGACAGACGTCCGCCATATTGGATTCCAAGATGTCTGAAACCTACAACACATACTCCTCAATATCTCCAAAACTACAGCAGATGTGGACATAATTTTAAGTGCTACCTCTATCTTTTCTGGGTCAAGGTACAATATGGAATCATTTCTGAATGTGTGCATACTGGCAGCCATCTTGGATTCTAAGATTCCAAGATGGCTGCCGCATGGGATCTTGTAATGTCCATAACTTTAAAGGTAAGGAGATAGTAATGTTCTGTTTGTTGCTAATCCCCAATTTTCAGGGTTAAGGAATCTCATAAAACCAATTTCAGATGGCTGCCGCAAGGGATCTTGTGATGGCCATAACTTTAAAGATAAGATCGACAGAAATGTTCTGTTTGTTGCTAACCCCAAATTTTCAGGGTCAAGGAATCTCATAAAACCAATTTCATGTCCATTTGACGTCTGTCATCTTGGATTTCAATTTGGCAGAATTTTGGATCAACTTCTAACGTAAGCAACATGCTATAGTCTTTTCAAAGTCTAAACCTACTTTTTTTGGGCAATGAACATAGTCATACCATTTCTGTCCGAATCCAATGTCAGTCATTTTGAAATCCAAGATGGCGACAATAACATCTAAATATTTTGAATCCCTATGTTGGTAGTTGCAATTGAAAAGTCATTCAAATACCAATATTAGCTTTCCATTGAAGAACTTTGGCAACTCCGCTTTTGACACAGTCAATGTCTGTTCAAGCTTCAGCAAGTTAACCCTCTAGCTTCCGAGCCGGATGGCACCATACCGCCCGTAGCCACCAATGTTTAAAACTACCGCCCTACGATATCCAAGCGGCCGCAAAATGAAGTAACACCACAGGGGCGACGTTTAGAGTGTAATATTCATAATAAAAATTGTTCCTAAGTGGTTTGCTGTACATTTCCCAAGTAATATAGGGCTACAGCGAGTTGGCTAGTCAGCCTTCTGACCCCATTCATGTATTCATGTACAGGAGACTGCTGGGTTGTGTTTTTCGATCAATATTAGGTTAGACTATCGTACATTAGGGTTTATCTGTGGATTTTTTTATGAGGTAGGAACATCTCATGATTATATTGTTCAAGGGCCTTTTTATGAATTTTCACTAAATTGCTGTCAATACCAGGGGGTTAAAATGAAAAATCAATGATATCCATTTGTAGACCTGCATGAGCTAAAGGGTTAAAGTGATGTCGTAATTCAGAATCCGCAATAACAGCCAAATTTCAGAACCACTTCCACGGCATTTGCACAAGGCAGTGCAGATGGGCTTTAGTGTGGAATTTGCTCTGTAACACTTGCAGTTCCTCCCGCATGACTTCGTGCATTAGCATGCGATCAGCTCGAAACCGGCTTTCTCGGCAATAGGTATAACTGTCCATTTTGGCCTGAAATTGTTCCCATCATTCTCCCAGTCCCAGTGTGTAGGAGTGGGAACTTTCCGAGGCTTTTCAAGGCATTGTCCACAGGTATTGTCGTCATCACCGGTACGACAGTACAATAGCAAAACTAGCGCTCATGTTTTTCCATAACAACCTCTGGTAGTGTCGGCGACACTTGTGATGACAAGGCAACAAAAGTCTCAGTGATTTATGGCCATGCCAACAAGGTAGCCCATGCATATTCCTTGTCATGGTTTGTGAATTATGATGTCGTGTCACAGCCAGACACAGCGTGGAAAAACGGCAAACCTTTTGCCATGTCAGGGCCAATGCTTCTGGCTAGCTCATGCACACAAATATATCAGAATTCTTTCCATGTAGTCCTGAAAATAGGCAACGGCCAGAACAACAATGTCCGTGTCAACAGTCCTTACCATAACATCCTTGTATCAAGAATTCATGATATCCTTCACATGGAGCAGAATTCTAGTGTCAGCCTCCTCATATGAACAAGGCTGCAACTCATCCAAGTTCAAGTCCGGATTTGGACTCATGGACAGTGGAGAGAATGACTCAATTTTATATTTGTTAGCCCTCTACGCAGTGGTTTTACATGGTGCCCCCTGGTGTTCATGCCAAAACAGAGCATTCCTATCTGTCTTAGTTTCGAAGCTATGGCCATACATGATCCTATGTGTCGGTCATCGTGGAATCCAATAGGGTGGACATATGTCAGACTTCCGGTTTGTCTTATTGGCTTCCAGAACCCTAAAAATGTGGGGTTATCAACGAACAAAACATTTCTATCGGTCTTAATTAATGATAATAGATATCAGAATGGCGGCCATATTGAAATTCGAAGATGGCGGATGTCAAATGGACACGAAATAAGTTTTTTATGAGATTCCTTGACCCTCAAAATAGGGGGTTCGCAACAAACAGAACATTTCTTTCTAGCTTATCTTCAAAGTTATGGACATTACAAGATCCCAAGCGGCAGCCATCTTGGAATCTCAAAATCCAAGATGGCTGTCAGTATGCACACATTATATAGGGTAGCACTTAGAATTAAGTCCACATCTAATGTAGTTTTGAAGATTTTGAGGTATACAATGTTGTAGATGACGGCCATCTTTGAATCCTATATGGTGGACGTATGTCGGACTTCCGGTAGGTCGTATGGGCTTCCTCTCAGGGGACACGAATTTCAGTGTTCCATTTTTTTTCTGTACCCCCATGAGTAGAAATACCCCTGTACAATTTCATCCTTTCTGCAAAAACTGAACGATTCTGGTGGAAATCCTGCCTTCGCCGCTCCACTAAACCTACCATAAAATTTTTGTCGAAAATGAGTCATTCATAGAAAGATAACATAATTATTCAGTTTCCAATTTCCACAAGTCAAGATTCAGATCAGACCCAAATTCGGTGTCAGAGGTTACATGACATGTGTACCAAATATCAAATCCATAGCTTTAGCGGTTAAAAAATAAGTAGAATAGAGCCACACTACTTTTCTTTCAGTAGTCACAACAAGCACTTAAAACGACCCAGAAACTTTTGAGCAGATATCAGGTCGTATATGACTTCATTGGGCCCATTTACGTTTGGCTTGCCATTCCCGCCAAAGCAACCGCTCTGGCCCATGGAGGCCGCAATTTACATCGTAAGACGTCACAAAATTGTATGTTACGTCAAATCAACTTCTACTGTGCCAAGGTGCGTAAATTTTACAAGTACCCGACCCGTTGGCAACAAGAGGACGTCCTTCTTGGACTTTACATGGTATGACGTCATTTTCCAAAACAAAGCCGACATCTGGTTTTGGCGCCAATATATTTGCCCCTTGAACGGGCGATTTAAATCTCCGATATCGGGTCATGTGGCAATATTTGGGCGCAGAAATTTGGTCAGTTGTGATATATCGAGTTAATGTCTCAAGGGTACCCTTTATTTCGAAATATTTTAAATGTCTTCTACTTACTCTTTAAGAAACGTGCCATAGATACACGGCCAATTCACACCTTTTGACCTCTGTAACCTTGAAAATAAGGTCAAATCAAAAACCCGCAGGATATGTGATGAATCCTTGCTAGGAGTACCTAAAATAAAAATATCACTGAAAACAAGTCACTAATAAGCGCGATATTGCACTTCGTCCTTTTTTTAGTTTTGGCCCCCGGATGGCCAAGTCGAAGATCAAAACATATTCGGCTGTTAAAAGGGTCAATATGAGCTGGAGTGTACAAGTTTGCAGTGTAACGTTTCCTTCTATGACAATTTAGTCCCAAAAAATAGCATCGCAAAGCGAGCATTACCCCTCAGCCTTTTAAGGTTGAAGGTGAGATAATGGTGAAGTTGGCTTAGTGGAGTGGCTAGTTTGCATGGAAATTAAAATTGTGGAAAGCCATTTAGAGGATGTGAGCGTGGCGGCCATATTGAATTTCGAATCGCGCTGATTTTCGAAAGGAACCTTCCCCTTACTAAATTGCATTAGGCCTACACCCACTAAAAATTTATTCCATCCTCCAAACCGTTCTCCTCGTAATTGACGGAAACCGATTCCAAGTACGTTCACCTGGTAACCATATTGAGAATCAGAACGAGCTGGTTTTCGAAATGAGTCTTCCTCACGTCACCCCCAACGTACATACCAAAAATGAATTTGATCGAACGAACGGTTCTCCTCGAAATTTACGGAAACTGATTTCAAGCACGCCGCCCTAGTGGCCATATTGCGAATCAAAACGAGCCGGTTTCGAAATGAACCTTCCTCTAGTCACCCCCAACGTACATGCGAAAAATGAAATTGATCGGACGAACAGTTCTCCTCGAAATTGACTGAAACCAATTTCAAACACGCCGCCCTGGTGGCCATATCGATAATCGGAACAACCCCGTTTTCGAAAGGAACCTTCCTCTAGTCACGCTCAATGTACATACCAAAAATGTTATTGATTGTCAAAGCCGTTCTCCTAGAAATTGACGGAAACCAAGTAGCAGACGCCCGCCCACCCGGACGGACGGCGCACGTGACAACAATACCCCTCTAGCCCATTTGGGCTGAGGGGTTAAAATCACTTGAGGCAATAGAAGCATTTATCCATGAGCTAGATAGATACATTTTCAGGGAAAAAAACGAGTTATCTCTAGTCTCTGTACCCACCTCTGCTAATCGTCCCGATGGATATAGACGATCAAGGCATCCTGAAGCATGGGTCGCCAACTGGAATAGGTCCTGCTCTACAGAACTATGTGTAATGGCTGCAACTTTCACACTGAAATGACAAGAAGATAAAATATTGAATGCAATGTGAACCATTATTGGTGCTTTTTAATCTCCACTTAATACTCAATATTGTCCAGAAGGCAACCAGGAACAGCTTTATGTAATTTTCAAAGTAAAAATAGGTGTATCTGAGGACTGGTGAGCGGACGACTTCGGTAGTGTTGGTGCTAATTTTCTAATCATTTCCCTATGGCTTAATCATTGATAATCTTCAAAATCAGCATGTTGTTGCGTGTAAACGTCGATCTCATGACCATTGCGCAACAAGTCAATTAATAACAACCAAAAGGAACTAAGTGGTTTGCCGCTTAGCATGAAGTAATCAGTGATCTGCACGGGACAGATTCAGACACAGCAGATAACATAATTCCTCATTGTTAAGCGCAACATACGCAATATCACACACAAAGAGGCTGTCAGAGTGTCATAGTGGAAACATTGGTCCAGCTGTCACCTTTAAATTCCAAGATTCAACACCATGCATATTCAGGTGACAGGGCGACTCTCTATCACAACGTAGGTTTCCCCCTGGTCTTCAGTTTCCTCCTACTAGACATTTTGCGGTCGAGGCCAATCGCAGTTACGTTTAAGGTCGGTCACTAAACTGGTCCTCAAAATATGGGGGAGAATGCAAATGAAACGGCCAGGGGCCATTGTGCTCACCGTCTAGATATTTGGTGGTTAGGAATACATCCTGGTAAAGAAACATTCTACATGTATATTATATAGATCAAACCAAAGTCGGTATGACATGTGATGTATCGTTGCTTGGAGTACCTACCATAAAAATATCATCTAAAACAAATCACATATTATAAGCAACATATTGCACTTTTTAGGTTTTTTAGTTTTGGTCTCTTAGTGACCAAGTCGAGAATCAGATCATTTCGAAATTCGGTGTCCGAGGTAACATGACGTAGGGAGTCATTTCTACCAAATTTCGAGTTCGTAGCTTTAGCGATTAAGAAACGTGCCATTGTTACACTCAAACTGCCAATTTACGCCATTTGACCTCTGTGACCTTGAAAAGTATGTCAAATCAAAAACCCATATTACATGTGATGTATCCTTGGTAGGAGAACCTAACATTCAAAAAATATCGAAAAAATAGTCACTCATAAGAGAGAAATCACACTTTTTAGGTTTCCACTGCTGGCCACCTGGTGGCCACATCAAGAATCAAATAGGACTGAAATTCATTGTCAGATCTACCTGTGTGGAACATTTCAAGTTCATAGCTCATGTGGTTAAGAAACTTGCCACTGTTTTGAAACAGAATACAGACGTAGACGGACACAGCGGTGTTATATAGACTCTCCTACTGTGAGCCAAAAACTAGAAAACAAACACTTTCTCAACACTAGATTATCGCACCACAGAAGTTTCATGTCTGTCTCTCAAACGGTTCTTGGGTTATGGGGCCGAATGCGAAGAACACATTTGGCGGCCTAATAGCTGTTTTAAAGTCCGGGCTGTGTCAGAAATCAATAGAGAACCTCACCTTCACAAGGTAATCACACCACAGATATTCCATGTCTGTCATTCACTCGGTTCTTGAGTTATGGGGTGGAAAGGAAAAATAACAAATGCAGGGGGAGGGGCACATCTTCACTACATAAGCCTATTAGGATGCGACTAAGGGTCCCACCCACTTTAAGCCAACATGGTAGCCTCTATGTAGGCTGGTGCATGATCTCAAGACTGACACGCAGTATTGATTATGAGCACTCCGACAACAAGTTTAAAATTCAACAAGAGGCCCAAGGGCCTGGCGCTCAGCTGGATGACCTAATAACATAGGACTGAGGGTGTAAAGTAGTAAATATCGGCTTTATACTACTATTTGAAGGTCAAGAGAACACCTTATACCACTAAAATTTCCAAAGCAGAGCTGCCAGCTGGATGAAATATGATTGAACTAATCAGCCATGGTATGTAAATATTACAGGAGGCAACGGAATATATCCCTAGTTCAGTATGTTGTATCGGTAGCTTTACAGAAAAGAAGTGTCAGAGAGGATGAGACTTCTCCATGGACAACTGTGGTATGTCCAGGCTGGGTTGTACAGCACAAGGATACAAAATGCTGTCTGTAATTGAGAGGTATCCTGATTTAACAGAGGTCAAAATAAATAGAAACGACCAGTTTGGACTAACACCACGGTCTTTTTTTTAATAAGGTAGAGATTACAGGAGTCAACAAAATTAATTTTATTGAGAGAAATTGACCTGTCCTGCAGGTGATTGGAATTTACCATACAAAGTGTCGTTTTTTCATGACATTGTGCTCTACTGCGTATCCCTAGTGAGTCAATCGGGAACCAATCTATCCTTGGCGCAGACAGGTTCAAAGTGGCTATATCTTGAATAGATTGAATTGCGATGAAAATCTAATGCAATAAAGGAGCAATATCGAAGAGACAAATTAATCAAACCAATTGTCCACAGACTCGGCCCCTGAAATGGCGTGATGTATGCGTGCATATAAAAGTATATCGATTGGTCCGATAGAGATGATGAGGCAATGTCAATATGCCTTGTTCCTTAGTCAGCAATATGCCCCTTTTTATACGGAGAAGAAGGAGAACCCAGATAGGCCTTCACATGTCGGCTTCCAAATGGCTCGAACCAACTGTATTACTATCACTACTATGAATTTAAAATGCTCCTCCTACATGTAGCAATGTCTCGGCCAAAAAGGCACTTAGTCGACAGGCAAGCTAGAAGTTCAGCACCGTGACTAGCTCCTTGGTAAGGCCATGTCAGGTTCCGCGCGCCTCTTCAGATACATCAAGTATTGAAAGCTGTGGTGAGCATATAAACAGACCATGGTCACCTTAATTTGAAAATCCCTTCATAATCAAGGGCTACCTCTGACTAAAACAGCACCCATAAAGAATAGACCACCAATTTGACCCCAGCTCCTAACTGCGGGAAAATCCAAGTCCAGCAACCAAAAGTACAAAAAATACACTTCTGTTTACATTTGAACTGCACACATGCGTTTGTTTACAATTTCATTTCCCGCGAAATCTCGAAAATCAGGTGACCTGCAATCGTGGATTGAAAATAACATTAACCTGGGTTCAGCAGGTCAGCAGGTATTCCGGCTGTTCCAATCATCCCCCTACAGCCATCTGTTCAAAAGGTAATGTTATTCATTCCACAGGGAGTGCAGGTAATTGATTAAGCCCCTGCATAACTTAACAGCAATGGCTAGGCTTCTGTGAGTGTGAGTGGTAAGGAGAATTGACAGTTTTTTTAAGGGAGTAACATTATTGTGTTGCTTAAAAAGTCCACTTTTTACTCGTGTAAGAATCGTAGTACTCATAATAACTTCAAATTATTTTCCGGTTATGATAACACAACACGCATCTTCATGATCATGATATTTCTCAAACTAACTGAATGACCTAATCGCCTTGGACGCACAACCACATATCAATCCGCCCCGACGATCGACACATCCATTCGATTCGATAACACTCGATACATTTTGATAAAAAAACAAAGTTTTCGTGCTTTTAGCTGTCAACATCAATGGCTATGATATACTCCTGCAGAATAGTAGAACTAATAGAACTAATTTCCGAAGTTTTCAATAGTTTGAACACAAATCAGAACATCACCCATCAGCTGGACTTAGATCTGCATAAATTACGATAAATAATGAGGTCCTCGCTTCAATTTCGCAAAGAAAGTTGACTCCATTCGAAGGTTGTTTTGACCAAATTCCGTTGAGCTCATCGTTTTGAGGGCATTTGAACACATTCTCGTTGATCTTTTCTGAAAACGTGTTAAGTTTCATACCAAAATACATTTCCGTAAAGGCTTGAAAAAGAAAAATTGTTAACTAGAAATATATAACGCAATTGGGGCAAATTGCGAACGTATGCCCCCGCTCACACCACAAAAGTTTGAAGTGTGTCAAACCTCTAGTTCTTCAGTTAACAATCGGAATACCAAAATCTAAGTTGGCTGCTGGTAGCCATAGTGGAATTTGGAACACACCCAAAATTGATAGAGAGCATCCCCTGAATGACCATTGCACCACAAAAGTTTGAAGTGTGTCAAACCTCCAGTTCTTCAGTTAACAATCGGAATAACAAAATCTAAGTTGGCTGCTGGCAGCCATATTGAATTTTGGGTCAGGCCCAAAATCGACAGGGAACCTCCTCTACACAACCTCATCACACCACATAAGTTTCAGGTCTGTCACTCACTTGGTTCTTGAGTTACAGGTCGGAATGCGAAAAACCAAGTCGGGCCTGGCAGCCATCTTGGATTTCAGATCGGGCCCAAAATGGATAGGGAACCTCCCCTACACTAGGTAATAACACCACATAAGTTTCAGGTCTGTCACTCACTCGGTTTTTAATTTACGGGGCGGAATACAAATCACCAAGTCGGGGACCTGGTGGCCATCTTTGATTTTGGGTCTGGCCCAAAATCGATAGGGAACCTCCCCTACCATAGACCATTACACCACAAAAGTTTGAAGACTGTTGGACCTCCGGTTCTCCAGTTAACGAGCGGAATGCCAAAATCTAAGATGGTGGCTGGCGGCCATCTTTGATTTCGGGTCGGGCCCAAAATCGATAGGGAACCTCCCCCACCATAGACCATTACGCCACAAAAGTTTGAAGACTGTTGGACCTCCGGTTCTCCAGTTAACGAGCGGAATGCGAAAATCTAAGATGGTGGCTGGCCGCCATCTTTGATTTTGGGTCGGGCCCAAAATCGATAGGGAACCTCCCCTACCATAGACCATTACGCCACAAAAGTTTGAAGACTGTTGGACCTCCGGTTCTCCAGTTAACGAGCGGAATGCGAAAATCTAAGATGGTCGCTGGCGGCCATCTTTGATTTCGGGTCGGGCCCAAAATCGATAGGGAACCTCCCCCACCATAGACCATTACGCCACAAAAGTTTGAAGACTGTTGGACCTCCGGTTCTCCAGTTAACGAGCGGAATGCGAAAATCTAAGATGGTGGCTGGCCGCCATCTTTGATTTTGGGTCGGGCCCAAAATCGATAGGGAACCTCCCCTACCATAGACCATTACGCCACAAAAGTTTGAAGACTGTTGGACCTCCGGTTCTCTAGTAAACGAGCGGAATGCGAAAATCTAAGATGGCGGCTGGCGGCCATATTGGATTTTGGAACGCGACAAAAAACCATAGGGACCCTTTGACACACTAGGCCTACACCTCCTAAAAATTTCAAGTCAGCCGAGCAAGGGGTTCTTGAGTTATAGTCTGGAATTCAGTGCGGCGGACGCGGCCGGAAACCACCTAAGAACATAATGCCCCCACTTTAGCGGGGGCATAATTACAAAATCATCGCTCCGGTAGAAATAAAAAGGTCACTTCCATTTTCTTGACGATAGTACTCCAGGTAACCTCGACCGCGCAGTGGAGGGTCGAGCCGCCTCGTCAATTTACCCAAGACGAGCCGTTCATACAGTGGATGCACTGGCAATACCAGCAGTCCGGTATTCGCTGGTTCGAGGTTAGTTGGCGGCGGGAAATTTAAAGCGGGGTCATCTGGGGTCAAACAACAGTTTTGCTCACTACCGCCAACTGGTGATATAAATCGACACTAATCTATTTTATATCAAAACTTCTATATCATGAAGACCTCTTCAAGTTTATTTCAAGCTTTTATCTGCTAGAATAGAGCGTCAAAAAATTGTTTGGTCAATTACGCATTTTGCCCCCTGGGGAGCTGAATTTGAGTCGAATCGCACATATTTTTTTCTGTGAGCAACATTTCCTGCGGTGTTAACATACAAGACCATATTTGAAGTGCCTCGGTTCTACGGTTACAAGATGGTTGGATGGTTGGATGGCAGGATGGAAGGACGGGTCAGTGTCAGTGACAGCCACTGTATGCGGAAGCCATCTTGCTTTGTTCTGACTGGCCTGATCTACGTCATCAAAAAATCCCTAGCGGCCACATGTGGAACTAATCTAAAGTTGTGTGTGGTGGGAAATTCAAATAGTTTAAAATTGAAAATTGAAATAACTAAATAATGACTTAATTATTAGAATTTTTTTAATGTCTGGGATCTTGTTTTTTTAACCCTCAACATATTTCATGAGTATCAAGCATGTTTTCAAACCTTGATATATGGCCTTTAAGTGAATAATTCATCGAAACAGCAACTCAAGTAATTCATTTTACATCAGTACATTAAGGATATTCATGCAAACACGAAAATGTATAGAAACATGGTATTGATTGGATAAAGCTGATTTTATTGAGATAAATTGTGAGACCGACCCTAATAAGCGCATTATTATTGCCTAAACTACCCCCTTACTAATTCACAAGTCGACTAGTTAGAGGAAGTACAATTACCTCATCTCTTGGAAACTACTAAAGTGATACCTCTTCTATCTATTTCAATCACAAATTTGTCAAAAATAGGTTGAGGAAATATGTTTTAAGGATGAATTCATAGAAAACAAGGTTTTTCCACTGACAATTCGGCTGAATAAAGCCATCTTGTTGCAAATATACTTATCCTCACCCTCCTACGATAATTGCCTTACTCACTTTTTGGCCATTTTGAGTTTTTTTACCCAAGTGCACCCCTCCAAGAGCAAGGCACCTACAATAAAAATGTCCACACTGTATCCAGCTCAATATGGGCCTTTCTCAAGTATGTGAGTTAGGAAATTTAACATACAAAGTAAGATTGCCTAACTCAGAAAAAATAACGAGTTAGGGATTTCTTATGGTGGAATTTTCAGAAATCCCAATTCAATGTCCCTAAATACAATTTCTTCCACCACACAACTTTTAGCCTATTCCAGGGCAGGTTTAGACAGAAGAATAATCCCAATCTCAATAAACACTTCTTAGTGTCATTGCTCTTAGCAAATCCACTGATATAGCAGTAAGGAAATACCTACTTATTTGTGGACCATTAAGTCAGGTAATAGCATGGTCAAAATTGTTCCAGGAAACAAAGTCTCACTTATTATCTTTTTGTTCAAACAATTTCCTGTTCATGCATATCTATTTAGTTGGCTTTATATATATATATTGCTTTGAATACCTCAGCTACATCATTCTCAAAAATTCAAGTCCTATCTCCCAGCCAATAAGGAGAAATTTTAAGATTTTAGGGTCTGCCTCTCTATTTTTTAATATGATTGGCCCTATGGATGCGGGGCAATTATAGGTAGCCAGAACGAATCGGAGGAAATGTTAACGTGATGCGGTCCGGCAGGGAGCAAGCTATTTAGGCCACATGATGTGAGAACTTAATTTTATAACTACACATTTCAAATGCAATTAGTTACTGTAATCATAGGTTATGCCAGGGGTATTGGTATGGTAGAATACTCTTAATAAAATATTGAAATATTGCAGGATTAGATTTTGTTTTTTTCGAATATTACTGTACCCCAAAATAGTATTGTACATTTTATTTCTACAATGCAGGAGAAGAGGCCTTTTTCTCAATATTAGAAATTAAAGGATCTTACCTCCGACATTGAATAGTTCATTGTGTTTCATTCCAATTTACGTAGGTTCAATGATTAATTATTCCAGCAGTGAATTACATATTGCAATATACGGGAGAATCCAACTTACCTCGACGCGAGTCCATGTCATAAACATTTTTCTGAATTCTAATAATACCGTAATGTAGGAGGGGTAGCATGGTCGATCGAACAGCTTGTATTACCTAATTGTGGTTTTCATGGGCCTGCCTTTCGTAGGCCTTTAGTCCCTCAATAGAATGATGTAAATGCTAGACATTTCTATGAGGCAGGACTTCAACTTGTCAAGCGCGCTAGATTGAGGGGTATAATAATCGTAAACGATCGTAAAAGCTTTAGTTACGAGGCTTGGATATTAGGACGACTAGATGAAATAATTATAGTGAATAACCGTAAGCCACAATTTGTAGTGGGATTACTTTATTCTGTAATACACTATTAACCTTTTATTCAAACACAATGTACCGGAATGTAACGGAATCATTTAACATGTACTGAGCAGACTACTCGTCATTTTTGGGGTCAGAAAGGAACTCTAAACCATCAACTTGCTCTTCTTCTTCAATAACTAGGTCATTGATATCGATATTAGCATATTCTGCCACAAGGACACTTACACGCCAGGCAACACGCACTGCCTCATCAACAATTCTCTCCCACACTAGTCCAATCATTCTTTCAAATTCTCTACGCGATATAGGCGGACAGTTTCCGTCATCGTCCGTATTTCCTACCATCCACACCTTCCAGATCGCCCTCAGTCTCGATTTAAAAGCATACATGATCGTTAAATCCAGTGGTTGGACACGCGAAGCACAACCTCCGGAAACAAAGTCCATGCCGCCATCCAAGTTCTCTACTGCTTCTCGAAACAGTCCATTAAGGTGAGCGGGATACCGGTCCACAACTAGCAAAAATGCAGCTCCATCAACGAAGTCGGTGAGCACTGTTTCAGCCCATTGAACTATGATTCGATTCTAGCCCATCCATTTGGGCTGGATGTTAATTGAAGAGAAATATGCAAAATGTTCAGTTCTTCATCGACGGAAATCTAAACAGTTTTACTAGATTACAACTTTCTCAGTTACTACTCCAATAGGCACAAGGAAAGAGCGGATTTGTACCTGTAGGATTTTGTGTTGATATGACTTACACTAACGTTTTCGGGTGCATGCTCCCTCAGTTCTTGCATAACACGTCCGTGCGGAATTAGTCTAGGGAAATTAATCTCGGCAATTCCTTTCATCCCATCAGCCGCAATCAGTAAAGTAACTGTATATCCTTCTTTCGGGTTGCCCCTGGAAGATGGGATATCGGTGTTGTTACTATGATTCACATTTGCATGAATCCTTTCAGCCATGACTGTGATGCCCTAAAGTCCAGTCTATGGGGGCGGTCCCTCTGTTAAGGTTCCATATCTCCATCTGGCAATTCCCCGATACACTGACGAAATTCCCTCGTTGCTTGTCCTGTGAGATCTTGCCCAGCTATGGGAAAACCCAGCGTCCTTCTATTTTGATACCAGTCAGCTAGAGAATCTTCCACCTCGGCCAGAAACCTTTAAGCACAAACAATGGCCTAATTATCAGCTGTATTCAATAATAAGACTTTTCAGTGAACAAGCAAATAGTTTATGCTTAAAGAGATTAAAATCTTTATTTAGACTGGCTGAACGTTGTAAAAATAACTGAATAGGTGATTACATCTTATGTAGTTCATTGACTGGAGTCAGTAATGTTATGCACGATATGCAACGTTACCTTGATGCCAGCTCACGACCCGGGGAAGTCGAAACTGCTAAATTTTAAGAATTGAAGCTTATTCCCACCTTAGGTTTTAACCGGGCCGTTCAATACTTCCCATTTTTACAATCGTTTCGCGATAGGTTTCCTTGAGCCTGTGGAAATCGATTGCTTACCATTGCCAAGTTGCCGGTATCTTCTCATTCGTCGTCGTCATCGTTGACCCTCTACAAACTCAGTTCTAATGTCATCTTCGTTTCTTATCCAGTCCCGAAATGTTGGTGCCCGAATATTTCGGAATCTTGCAAAATGAGTTGGTGTCTGCCCATGTTCCAGCCTTCTAAATGAGCTAACCAATATTCATCCAAATAATCGATTTTTTGCTGTAAGGAGTATGCCTGAAAACGTCGCCTTGGCGGTCCCCCGCCTCGTCCATTGCCGTATTTAAACAGCATGAGCAAAGAACCAAAATAATCCAAAAGCAGCTCATACGTCTTCGTTTGGAAAACAAATTTTGCAGTGTGGGCCTTGATCAGGCGCGTGTCATGCCCCATAGACATTTCTAGGCCTTACATCATTCAATTGATTGAGGGGCTGATTGAAGGTCTACAAAATACCACCATTCGTTCTGTATACTTCCAAGGCAAGGTCTATGGTATGTCATGATATCTGGACGATGACTACAGGAACAGTTTGATGATTATTGTCATTTGATAAACATGAATTTATCAATCAATGCACTCTGGAAGTGGAATATTATATACATTGTAAGGATCACACCCAAATGAAAGTCTGGTGTGGGTAGAATATGCATGAAACTAAGTAGGCCTACAGTGAATTGAGTAATTTGGATTGAGAGCCAAGCATAAATTTAGGCTTGATCACATGTATCAGTATTTTATTTCATATACATCTCTATGCTTGCCGAGTATCTGCATGATCACTTTAAATATTTGGTGGCAAAAGAAAACTTGAAACGCTTTCAAAAAATGTATCTATAATTTTCTTTTAATCAAACCACATCCCGAATTAGAATACACCCACATTTAAAACCCGAAAATTAATTTAGGTAAATAACCCAGACATGCTAATGCAGCAGTCAATCAGAACCATGTGCCCTCCCTGGTCAGGGTTCGCCGCGAATTCGATGTCAAATTGGCGTAGAATATCGAGTTGGAATGTGTTTTTGCTACGTCTTATTCCTGTCGAATAACAAACAAGAGGCCCAAGGGCCTGGCGCTCAGCTGAAATGGATAGCTGAAGGCAAGGGCCAAGTGTGTGTTGGTACCGTTATTATGAGGCAAGGGCACACTTATTACTCAGTGAAAAGTCAGTCCTGTGGGCTGTTTTCCAATTCAAAATAAAAGTGTAACCTCTTTATTGTGACTTTAAATTAGTCTCACAGACTGAACCATAACACTAAAGAGCCAACCGTGCCCACATGATGTGAGCCGAGAGCTGGGCTTAAAGATGAGCGAGTGGTGTACTACATTTTGAAAATTGTCTATCGTCTACGACATGTGACAGAACAGGATCTAGTGGACTTAATGATGAGGTACTATCAAATAAGGTGTCCATCAAATGAATCATGAGGGCCTGTTGAGTTATACTCTAAGCCTATCCTATAGGCAGATAGGGCTAGGCTATCGTTTTTGTCTTTTTTACAGCCTACAGCACAGCCATGCACAGCGCAGTGTACAGACAGTACAGGATTGCAAATTAAAAACATGAGCATTGCTGCGTAACGAAACTGCAGTGGAATTCATACTACGATGTCATAATGTGACTTTCAGAATAATTGTTGTCACGGCCAATGACCAGACAGGGAGAAAACAAACGTAAATGGCGAGATTTGTTGCAAAATTGCCAACCACAACAACTCAGTGACAATTTTTCACTCAGGGACCGTAGCCAAAATGACCGACGGCGAATTCTCCGGTCGCTAGCGCAGTCCATAAACAAGCATCAATTCCACCAACTTTGGGTCCAAGCTTGGTCATCAAAGTTACAGAACTGTTAGAAATACATCTTAACAACATATATATACAGTTAAAAGTGCATAAAAATCCCGATTCAACCTCCGGGCGCTACCTTTTTTTCTCCGCCAGACTCCGGGCCCTACCGGTCGTTATTTAGTGCGACCGCCACCAGAGTGTTTATCAAGATCTTTCGCCGTTTTAATTGCGCATTTTAGGCAGATTAATCAATTATTACATGCATGCATTATATATCACCGAAATGATAATTGCGTTGGCTATTTAAAACTAAGTTCAGATATTATTTTCGATCTTTGAATTGAATTTAGGCGAGTGATTTTTGACACCCGGTCGACATATCACTATCAGGACTTGCAAAATTCACGCGAGATCGCTTGCATCATCGGCACGTTTGAAAACCCGAATTTCACAAATTCCACAAATATTTATCACATACCATATGTATCACCACAAAGGTAACTCTCTAGACTATTTGAAACCAAGTTCAGATACATATTTTCACAAAAATTCGAAGCTATGCAAGCGATTTTTCACTGGTAGAGATCGACGGAAACAAATTTCTCGCTCTAAAATGACATGAGACGAGCACCAACTTTCGCTAATTTGTGCACAAAATTTCCGCAATACTATAAAAAACTATTGATAAATCTGAATTATATAGACTCTTTTCAGTACCTAAACAAATTTCAGGTACATGGTCATGTTGAATAAAAGAGTATCAACCGATTGAACATGATAAATTTCACTCACCTTCATTGAAGCAGCGACTACCGCCATTTTGAAATGGTGGCATCTCTTCTGTCGATCGGCCAATCAGCGGCACTGCTTGCAAAAAGTTGAGCCACCGCCAAATTTGAAATCGCCAAAATTCAGTCAATGTGCCTGCAGCGCCAACTGGCGGTGAAAACTATATTAATTCCATTAAAAGTAAAAAATGAAAAAA
Organism: Lineus longissimus; assembly: GCF_910592395.1. NCBI lineage: Eukaryota > Metazoa > Nemertea > Pilidiophora > Heteronemertea > Lineidae > Lineus > Lineus longissimus. The sequence goes on from NC_088317.1 coordinate 9,070,166, forward strand.
TATTTAAAAATATTCAGCCACATTTGAAAACAATATTTGCTCTGTGGACCGAGGTAAAAAGGGAAAGAAATCTAAACGCGAAATGACCTCATTCTCTTAATACAGGTCGGATCGCGCTGATTTTTCGTTTCTGAGTTCACCTTGGGCAACTCCTAATTTAGCACCGTCAACGAAGTGGCTCGGCCTTTCTGGTCAGAAATGTCCAATTTTGTCCACAGATGGGTCCCTAGATGGATGGATGGATGGATGGATGGATGGATGGATGGATGGATGGATGGATGGATGGATGGATGGATGGATGGATGGATGGATGGATGGATGGATGGATGGATTGCAGGACGGACACCATTTGAACAGCTATTCCTATAGCTCCGCTGACTTTGTCAGCTGAGCTAAAAATAACACGACAAATTTGCGTCGGATGCCTGTGGCGGTGTTCATCTGGTGAAGTCCTGGCGAACAGTGAATATATTTATGGTGGAATCCTCTTATGATTCACAACAAAGCATTCGAAAGCATGGCTGTAGATGGTAACTTCCCTACCTAGATGTCACTGTGCGTGACAATCGTTTGGTGTCTTTCAAACTAGCCACTTTTCTTCTTTTCCCGAAGGCGCAATGTCAGTTTTTTTTGTAAACCAACTACCACATACTGCTTTCGTTTTTCAATCTATTTGAGGTAGGAATTACAGTGAAAAATATTTTTAATACTAGAATCGACTGGTTTTTCTGATAATCGCGCAGGTGAGCACTGATATTAGATGGGAGGTGCAATGTATTGGTTTGGTTCTATGAGTATGAGTGTAGCTCAGCTCCTCTCTCTCGGTCATCTGTGATGTAGTTACTGAAAACGCTTAAATGCAGCTGTCGAGCATCCCTGTAAAACATGATGAGAAAACATTTTAAATTTACAAGCACGTTTTAAAAAACAAGACCAACAACAACTGATAAGGCGCTAATGATTATTGATAAGGCGCTAATGATCATTGATCAAGGAAAAGGTAAAGGAAGGAACTACTAATTAAGTGCTGATGATCAAGTAAGTTCATTGATATGATTGAGAATACAATAATGTCTTAGTTTATTACTTAAAGTCGGCTTTTTCTTACAGTACAGTTCTTACAGTTAACTATTTTTCTGAACGTGTTTGATGCTTTTCGAATTTTGTTTCAGCCCTTCGCATTATTCGTTATTTTCAGTACGTGCAAGTCCTGATCCGAAATACCTTTCCTGCAACGTATGTGGACGCCGCGCCGAGATCCAAGTTCACGTCACCCCGCAATAAGATGCAACGTCATTTCCATTAAAATCGTCGCAGTTTCGGGGTAATTAAGCGCTGAAATAATCGATATCAGCATCATGACGTCAAGGGGTAGATCCTAGCTCCAGCGAACGCCTCACTAGTGCATAGTTCCATGTGGAACGAGTCAATGTGTGGAGAGCTAACTCTGGTCAAATCGGAGTCAACTTCAGAAAAGGGCAATAATTCAGTCAGACTTTGAATTTTTCCTTTTCTGTGCAATTGGTTGATGGAAACTAATTATGTAGAACAGGAGGTGACTGGGCAGCCGACAGCTGGGTAATATTGCCCTTAATAATGCCAATGGTCCTTTAGACTAAAAAGTTTGTCCTAATTACAAATGATTTGCATAAAATTACAAGATTAGAAACATGGATTTAATACCTTAATGTCAATTTAGCAGGTTTGTTTACATTCGTGAGTACATTTATTGCACTGAGCGTGTATACACGATGGTGCCTATCATTACGAGTTCTCTATCATTACGAACCTACTTTGAACTGCCAATACACGATGAAACCATAATTTACTAACATGACAATTGTTGTACATCTGAACTAGATAACACTCAAGCCTCCCCAATATGCTAATGGCGTATTGTTAGAATTTTGTTCACAGGAAGTGATTTTGTGAACCTCACTTTTACCGCTAGCCGAATGTACCTAGCCATCAGAATATTTAATTTTAGTAACAAGGCTTCTGATAAGTCGATAGGTGACCACCATTAAATGTTGGCAGATTTTCAGTCAATCAGTGATGTTCGTTATAATAGGAGACTTAATTGTTTACAAAACATGAGGCCCAAGAGCCTGGCGCTAAGCTAGTTTTCAACTTATCTCGCCAGCCTAGTTGCTGTCTATATTGTCCCTTTAAATAACAACTGATTGAATGGCCCACACTGCTAGTCAATTTCAACATTGGTGGATCAGTTCTGTTATTTTTGAAACAGCATGTTTTTCATTCAATTGAAGATCATTCATGAATAACAATAGGTAGGCCATTGTCCTTTTCACCCATTATGCCTCATGTTGGTATGATGATGTCCTGCCATTTTCAATGCATCGTCGTGGATACTTCAGAAATTCTGACACATTTTTAAGGGGGGAGGACTTACTTTTCTTGAGGTGTTTAGTTGCCATGTTCCTTCGACAGTCACAACCGAGCAGGTGCATGGTCACAATCCAGGAGACGACCAGCAACTGCAGTCTGGACCTTTATATCAAATCCGTTCAAGTTCAGCTTGAGATAAACATGTCCATTAGATGCATGGTCACACCCTAGGAGAACGAGTAAATGCAGTCTTCACCGTTGTATCAATTCCTTTGAAGTGCAGGTTGTGAAAAAACAGTCCAGTCGATGCATGCATGGTCACAACCTTGGAGCAAGCAGTTAAGGCAGTCTGGACCTTAAAATGAAATCGTTTGAAATGCAGATTGAGACAAACCAGCCTAGCAGACGAGTGGTCACCACCACAAACAGTCTGGACTTTATATCAATTCCTTTGATTAAAGTTTACGTTGTTATTGACAAATTAGTCTTGGTCAAGCCTAAGCTGGGAAGACCGGTGCCAACCAGTTTTAAAGGGGAAAATAATGAAATACTAGAAGGACATGTTTGATGGGAGGTGCAATGTGTTCGTTCGGTTCCATGAGTATGAGTGTAGCACAGCTCCTCTCTCTGTCATCTGCGATGGGGTCATCGAAAATGTTGAAAAGCAGCTGTCGATCATCTCTGTAAAACATGATGAGAATACATTTTAAATTTTCTAACCAAGTTTTATAATATAATACCAATAACAACTAATTAGGCGCCAATGATGGAACGACTTGTCTTTACAATCCCCATTCATAGCCCAAAAAAGGTCATCGGTTGATTCAGGAAGCGCCACTGTTCGATGGATTCATAGCTGAATGCGATCAAACTACGTCATTTCTGATTGGGGATTGTACATTTTAACCAAAATGACCGGAAATATAGATTCACAATACCTTAGATGATAATTTAGCAGGTTTGTTTACATTCGTGTTAACATTTAAGTCCGACGAATGTAATTCTCATACCACTAACATTAGACAACATCTCATCCATCTGAATTGTAAGGTCGTTACCATTTTGACCACTTAACCACTTTGACTCAATCATAACTATTTTTCACGCATTTATTTAAGTTAATTTTACGTTTTTTAAGTTTCAGGAGCACCAGCACCGCTGGATTTTAATTTAATTTTTAATTTTTCGGGATTTTAATTTTTAAGATTTTGATTTTATTTTTGGGATTTTAGGTTTTTTAAAATTTATTTTACAAATTAGATTTTATTTCCCCCCTTGTAAACAAAGTAAATATCAGGATTTTCCTTTAATACTTCCATCTCCAATTCTGTCATTTTGTTGTAACGTTCTGGGAGATCGAATGTTATTTCACCAACACTCCCGGGAGGGGAAACACTAGAGTAATTTCCAGTATTTTACCAAACTTACTATAATGAATACAAATATCCTTAATTTTATATCTTTCACCCATTTCTGAATCTCCAAACTTACCATAATACTTTTTTGTTTTGTAATTTAAATATTTGTTTCTATGTCCATTTTGATGGTCATTTCAGTTTATCCGAACTTTGCTCCTTTATCAATGAGCACATCAAAAATCTTTCAGGACATGTTAACATCAGCTGTGACAATAATAATGACCTTACTGAGGACAAGTTGTTTATGCTGAAAGATTCCTATCTCGGTGATGAATATTTTATAATAGCAAACAATTTTTTTGGCTCTGAACAAAACTAAATTCACCAAGAAAGGAAACTACTACTCCACCAAGCTACTTAATTTTTACAGGAAATATCTGTTCCTACAAGCTAATTTGGTCGACAAAAGTAAGACACTCTTAAACAATAAACCATCTGCAATTTTCTGCATTATACCTGTGGAAGACGGTGACCAGATAAATATGCAACGATACGAACCGAATTGTAAGAAAATGGTAAATAAGTGTACGAATCACATAAATATCGAAATCACTGATGAGAATGGTAAACTAATTAATTTCATAGGAACATAGGCTTTTTTAGAATTCAGAAATCACTGATGAGAATGGTAAACTAATTAATTTCAGAGGAACAGAGGTTTTTTTAGAATTCAGAATAGAGTTAAACTCTTGTGGTGAAGCACAACTTTGTTGTTTAGGACGAAGTGAGATCATTCCTTTAATGGAATTTTAAGTTTTTTTAATTTTTGGAGCGTCAACACAAAGTGAAACAAAGTGAAGCGAAGCTCGCTCCCACCTGGGTTTTTTAATCTTTAAGATTTTATTTTATTTTATTCTTCAGTTTTTTAAGTTTTTTTAAGTTTAGATATTTTAATTTTGTTTAATTTTGCAGTTTTTTTATATTTAGAAATTTTAAGTTTTTTTATTTTTTTTAATTTTAAGAATTTTTTAATTTTAAGAATGTTAGATTTATTGAACAAATGAGATTTTATGATGTTGGTTTTTATTTTCCCCTTTGTAAACAAAAAGAATATTAGGATTTCCCTTCAAGGTTTCTCTCTGGGATTCCATCATTTAATTGAACCGTTCCAATAGATAAGTTGTGGTTTCAACAATACTACCCAATTTTGAAAACGCTAGAGTAATTTCCAGTCTTTCACCAAACTTACTTTGTACTTTACAAAATTATATCTTTTATTTTGTATTTCTCACCAATTTCTAAGTCTTCGAGTTTACCATAATTCTTTTTTCGTTTTAGGTTTGAAATCCATGTTCAAATCCTCTAAAAAATGTAGATAGATTTTCGACATTTTCGACTTCTTTATTTTCACTTATTTTACCCTCCATTTATAGTACTTGTTTTTTTAAATAGACGAATAATGAAGTTTTTAACAATTTAAGAAAAAAAGCTTAAATGGAACAAATGAAGTATCAACCTAAAAAATAATTTTCTCGAGATTGTCTTTCTGAAGTTTTAAAGAAAAACTACAACCACCATCTAAAATCTAAAAAACATAAAAATAACACAAAAAAATAGCATCGCAAAGCGAGCATAACCCATCAGCCTATTAAGATTGAAGGTGAGATAATGGTGAAGTTGGCTTAGTGGAGTGGCTAGTTTGCATATGGAAATTAAAATTGTGGAAACCTATTTTGAGGATGTGAGCGTGGCGGCCATATTGAATTTCGAATCGCGCTGATTTTCGAAAGCAACCTTCCCCTTACAAAACTGCATTAGGCCTACACTCACTAAAAATTGATTCCATCCTCCAAGCCGTTCTCCTCGAAATTGATGGAAACCGATTTCAAGCACGTTGCCCTGGTGACCATATTGAGAATCAGAACGAGCCTGTTTTCGAAAGGAACCTCGCTCTAGTCACCCCCAACGTACATACCAGAAATGAATTTGATCGGACAAACGGTTCGCCTCGAAATTGACAGAAACCGATTTCAAGCAAGCCGCCCTAGTGGCCATATTGATAATCGGAACGCGCCCGTTTTCGAAAGGAGCCTCGCTCTAGTCACTCTCAACGTACATACCAAAAATGAATTTAATCAGACGGTTCTCCTCGAAATTGACAGAAACCGATTTCAAGCACGCCGCCCTGTGAGCATATTGACAATCAGAACGAGCCGGTTTTCAAAAGGAACCTTCCTCTAGTCATCCCCAACGCACATACCAAAAAAAAATCACGATTTCATAATTCCTGAGATATAGCCGAAAGCAGTTTTTCGCATGAAGCGCCCCCTGGGGCCAAGTGTAGGTTGAAAACCGTCGGAACTGCCAAAACGCACAATGGTACCATAAGACCTTCAAACCACCCAGAGATGAAATGCCTAGCATTTATGGTTACGTATATATGCTCCGGAAACCACTGATGGTCAATTTACGCTATTTGACCGCTGTGACCTTGAAAAGTAGGTCAAATCAAAAACCCGGGAATTATGTGATGTAGTCTCATGAGTACTGTCCTGAGTAAAAATATCATGATTCAAGCTAGCATAATTCATGAGATATAGCCAAAAGTAGTTTTTTGCATAAAGCACCCCCTGGGGCCAAGTGTAGGTCGAAAACCGTCAAAACTGCTAAAAGGCACAATTGCACCATAAGACCTTCAAACCACCCAGAGATGAAATGCCCAGCATTTATGTTTACGGATATATGTTCCGGAAACCACTGATGGTCAATTTACGCTACTTGACCCCTGTGACCTTGAAAAGTAGGCCAAATCAAAAACCCGGCTATTATGTGATGTAGTCTCATGAGTACTGTCCTCAGTAAAAAATATCATGATTCGAGCTAGCATAATTCATGAGATATAGCCAAAAGTAGTTTTTGCGCATAGGGCCAAGTGTAGGTCGAAAACCGTCAAAACTGCCAAAAGGCACAGTGGTACCATAAGACCTTCAAACCACCCAGAGATGAAATGGCCACCATTTATGGTTACGGATATATGCTCCGGAAACCACTGATGGTCAATTTACGCTACTTGACCCCTGTGACCTTGAAAAGTAGGTCAAATCAAAAACCCGGGTTATGTGATGTAGTCTCATGAGTACTATCCTCAGTAAAAATATCATGATTCTAGCTAGCATAATTCATGATATATAGCCAAAAGTAGTTTTTTTGCATGAAGCGCCCCCTGGGGCCAAGTGTAGGTTGAAAACCATCAAAACTGCCAAAAGGCACAATGGTACCATAATACCTTCAAACCACCCAGAGATGAAATGGCCAGCATTTATGGTTACGGATATATGCTCCGGAAACGAGATCAACGGACAGACGGACAGACGGACGGCCCGACGGACAGACAGACGGCGAACGCCTCGACAATACCCCGCTAGCCTTTATGGGCTGAGGGGTAAAAACTATCAGAGGAATTAAATAGAACACTAACACCTAAGAACGAATGTCCTCCAATTCAGAACAAAGTTCCATCGGAAGAACCAATGAACAAACTTCCAGCGGAAGAAAATACTAACAGTTCTATTAATACTTCACAACTCACAGAAAAAGAGGAAGATTTTTTGTCAATGGCAGAAAAAAAAAGAAATAGAGATAGTAAACAAATTTGGAAGTAAGGAAAAAAAACATTTACCTTCAGATTTTGTAACTGTGCAATTTATACAACCACAAGTAGTAACAGACTTGTTGAATAAAAAAGAGAAATTTGTTGAGATTTTGTCACTTCTAAAAAGCTATAATTTTAAGATAAGTATTAATGTGGAAGTTAACTTCTCTAAAGCTTCTTGTTTAAAGAATAACACCAAAATTCTTCATGAAATTCAATCTCCATTTGAAGTTGTTTTTTAAAAATCAAAACTAGAAGTTGCCGTACATAAATGTTTGGATTACATCACACTACAAATCGAAGAGAGATATTTTAAAGAAAGTGGACTGTCACTTAAAAAGATAAACAGAGCGGATTTATTTCTAGTTGCGTACATAGATACCAAAGGTGTACACTTCATTAAACTTCCTTTCAAATCTAGTTCGATAATTAATATACAATGTAATGACGAGAAGTGTTTTTTGTGGAGTTTGTTAGCAGCACTTTATGAACCAACTAATAACCATTGTAATTCTAGCTCCTACGGGATATATGAAGGTAAAATAAAAATATATAGTTTTCCAGTATGTGTAAAAAAGATGTGCCAAAAATTGAGAGGAATAATTTGAAGATTAATATATTTGGGTCGGTGAGGGCTAATAAGCAATTAAATAATCTGTTAGATTACACTTTGGAACCACTATATCTATTTGATAATTTTGAGGATGAAAACGTAATATATATTTTGTACTACCAATAACATTATATGCTACTTAAAAATATATCTGTGTTTTTTCGTAATAATAGCAGTCATACAAAATATTTATGTAGAAGGTGTATGAATGCTTTTGATAGGGAAATAACTCTAGTTATACACAAAAAGAAAGTCGGGGTACATGGTTATTGCGAAGTCAAAATGCCAAAGAAGGGAAGAACATCAGCAAACCTAAAATTTAAAAACCACGCGTTTAAAAAAAGGGTTCCTTTCGTGATGTTCGCCGATTTCGAAGCAACTAGTGATAATTCAAAAGATTCAGAGGGTGTTCTAGAAAAGTTACTGATGAGGGATCAGAAAAAAAACTAAGCGATTAAAAATCCAAAAAGCCTCTGGGGTGGGATGTTATATTCATTCAGATTATCCAGAACTATTCGAAAGCGCATATTTTTCATACCGCAGTGAGGATGTGGTCGATTGGTTTTGTGAATGGTTAATGCAGTAGGAAGATGAATTTGGGAAACTTTTGAATACAGAAGTAGAAATGGAATAGACTAACGAAGAGCAGGAAAAGTTTGAGTTGGATAAGAAAACCCGAAACCGATATTATTGTGGTAAAGATAATAAGAATAATGAAAAGTTAGACAGGGATCATGATCATTACATCTTTTCATTAAAACACTGGTTAAAATAACATTGATTAAGAAGATAAAAGGTAACACACTAAAACTCCTTCCCAAATCAGCTGAGGACTATATTTCCTTTCAGTTTGGTTGTTTTCAGTTTTTAGATTCCTTTAGATTTCTGCAATCCAGTTTGGACAACATCACAAAATCAATGGTAGATTGTGAGTTCAAAATCACCAGGAAGTTTTATCCAGACAATGAAGACTTCAAATTACTAAGAAAGAAAGGTTCTGTACCATATTATTTTTACACCTCACAAGAAAGTTACAATGAAGAAAAACTCAGAGAAGATATGTTTTTTAATGATTTGGAAAATGAAATGGAATCTCCGGAGGTGTATCAAAAAGCAAAGGAGATTTGGGATCACTTCAAGGTGAAAGAAAGTGGGAGTTGGGACCATGGAAAATGTATATATTTGTACCTAAAATCTGATGAGTTACTTTTGGCAGACCTTTTTGAAAAAATTTAGAGATGTCAATTTAAACTATTTTGAAATCGATCCTTGTCATTGTTATTCCGCTCCTGGTCTCACTTGGCAAGCTTGACTGAAATATACAGGCATCAATCTCGATCTACTAACTGAAGTTGATTCTTTTCTGCTATTTGAAAAAAGCAATAAGAGGTGGAATTTCTGGGGTGATGTGAACTAGATATTTCAAAGCTGATGATCAAAAATAAAGTTTAAATCGTTGAATTTTCCGTATTGTCCGGAATCATTATTTATTCCCTACGAGGAATTGAGTGATTACCAGAATGAATTGCTGGGGGATGAGAAGAGACCAAAGGTTGAGAAACTTATCTTATCAGAAAAATAACAAAAACTACATAGTATATTACAGGATTTTATAATTTTACCTAAAGCAAGGAATGGTGTTGAAAGAAATTCACGATGTCATAAGTTTTAGGCAGAAAAAGTGGTTGGGAAAATATATCGATTTCAACACCAAACAGAGAATGGTGGCCAAAACAGACTTTGAGAAAGATTTTTTCAAATTAATGAACAACGCGTTTTATGGAAAAAACGGTGAAAAACATAAGGAACAGGAAGGATGTTGAGTAGGTGACAGACCCCGACGTTGCAATGAGGAAACACGCCAATCCTAAATTCGATTCGGAAGTTATCTTTGACGAGGATTTGGTTGCAATTATGATGAGAAAAACAAGTATGGTGTTCAACAAACCATTTCACATTTGGGTGACAGTTCTAGAACTATCTAAATTACTAATGTACAAATTCTACTACGATACTTTACAACCACACTTTGGGGAGAAAAACACAGAGTTGCTCTATATTGACACTGATAGTTTTGTCTTAAGTTAAAGACTGACGATTTGACAAAATACCTTACAATTCTCAAATAACATTTCGACTTCAGTAACTATCCAAAAGATAATCCAATGTATGATAGGAGTAAAGTGAAAGTCCCATGATATTTTAAAGATGAATTGGCTGGGGATGAAATTAAAGATCTTATTGTTTTGAAAGGTAAAATGTATGCCTATAAAACTGAGACATCTGAGTCAAAAAGGTTAAAGGGAATAAGTAAACATGTGGTAAAAACTGGTATTTCATTTGACGACTACTACAGTTCGTTGGTTGATAAAAAAACATGGTATAATGATATGAGGGTGCTGAGATCTGACAAGCACAATATGTTTGTAGAGGAAGTTAATAAAAGAAGTTTATATTTAACTCAGGGTCAATTTAAAAAGTTGGGGGAGAAGTATTCAGAATATTATGATAAAATATATGATACTGGAAAATGTCCAATGTTTAAAATTTATCTTAGAACCAACCCAAAAATTTGTTATGGAAGAATGCAAGAACAAGATCGTGAGGAGGAAAAATCTATTAACTTAGAATGATTAAATTATGTTCATGACCTCCATGAGGAAATGTTCATTAATAAACATCTGGAGGTTCTGGGGACGGTTATTGTTTTAAACGGAAACGATATAAGAGAAAATGTAAAAATATATTTATTAACTTCATGCACATTTTTGAGTATAAATACTGTTCAAAATGTAAAATCAGAAAACCTTATGAGCATTATGATGAAAAAAAGTAAAACCAAAAATGGGTTACATGGTTATTGTAAAGATTGCTGTAGGAACAATTTGCAATCTAGCCTAATCTCATATGGCATGTCTGGCTGACCTACCACAGCAGGTGTTGCGGAATTTGTTATCGTTACTCCTGCCTGTAAGTGGCACATCATCTGACAAAATCAGAGTGTACTCAATGTAGGCCTAATGGCAATGCTTCAGATGAAGACCTGATCGGTCCTGTCGGATGCTTGTTTCTATATTGCAATATTGTAGTTGATCAAAAGATGGTGTTTATTCTAGTTTAACCCCCTGTGTGTCTGCATTGGTGCAGGATGTAACTGCTTTTTCGGACTGTTTGTTTATAGTAGGCCTATGTGAAAAAAACATTTCTTTTTTTTGATAGTTTTTTTAATCAGACTGGTTTAAACATGTACCTTGCTTTTTAAGTTAGGCCTGTAAACAATAATGACGTAGGGGCCTTGAAGGCTTTAATCAATATTGTTCTGCCCTGCGAAGAGCGATCGTGTGCAAAGCGGTGGGACAGAATGGGGTACAACTAGATTACCTGGGCTCACTGTCATCCATCCGAATTTGACCACCCCCACTATTAGGAGAGGAGCGACGATATATAATAAAAAAGTGAGGTAGGGGGCGGAGGACCACATGGAATCAGAGGACCCCTAATCTCCATTTGGCGGGTGGCGGGGTTCCCGGAATCACTCGTGGCCAGCTTATCTAACATATTATTACTCATTTATTAGGGGCCTATTACTAGCTTTAACCTTGGGCTGAAGTTTTCCCAGCTTGGATGTGTTCACTGCCTGAACTAGTGGGCCTAATACCCACCCTGACAATATCGCACCCGTTTAGCCATCACCACCTAATTTGCAGGCTTGGATTGGTTAAAGGCTTACGAGTTGCTTGCTTACATTTCATTGATCCATTGGTATTTAAAGCCCCTTATTTCTATTTTCTATTTTTTGCATGAAAAACACGTTTTCGGGATTGGTTGAGGAACACGACCTGCTCTTGTTGGGTCGTCGCTAACGCAGTGCAGACCCTTATTGTCAGTTTTTCCGTGGATATGTCTGTGGCAGCATATGCCTAGCAACCATGCCTAGCAACGGCCATTTTTACTTAGAAAAAAATCTTTGAATCATTTTTTCGAAATTCGCTTCCTACGAATTGTGCGGAATACATCAAGCCTCTTTGTCACCAATTTTCAGCAAAATCGGAGTAAAAGTGTAGGCGGTGAATCGATTTGTTTCCTCTGGGTGACCAATAACTCTTACTGAGGAGTCCCGAATGGAAGGAGTTGCGAGTGATTTGACAGGATTCCCCATGAAGCACTTATGAATAATCAATTTCAATCTTTATTTGTTACAATGATATTCTAATGAAGAAGTCAGCCAATCTATACTGCATCTGGACAATTTCATTATGAAACATAGAATGGTGTCGGCGTTGAATAATAAGGATGCTTACCTGAAGAAAGTGATCAAGATGTCAAATGGTGTTTTGAAACTTTCATTTGACTCCATAGCGAAACGATTGATGATTCAGTCCAAATCAATCCCCTATTAACCAGGGTCAGAATTATGCTATGACTGAGCCATTCGAAATGCTGACACCATGGCGACATCCTGAAAACTTTGCTTCAATGACCAATCGACCTCCTCCACTTTTGGAAAGTTGGAAAGGGAACATACGCAGACCTAATAACTTTTATAACATGTAGATGGTCTCATCAATCCGGAACGTGCCGTTTTTAATGAAATGTTGACCGGTTCCTAGAGTCTGTTTGGGTCGGACACATAGTTTTTAATTAGTGGTTGTGGCAGTGAGATTTGATTGATCTTTGATTATTATTCAAAAGTTACACGACATGCCAATGTCAAGTCTGTGATAACAGGGAGTAATGCCATAAGTTGACTTTCACATGCTGGACTCAGCCTACGCAATGTTAGCTTATAAAATTGGTGAAAAGTAGTTTCGTAAACATCGATAAGCAGACCTAATGATATTGACAGTCTTATGAATTAGTAGAGAAAGTCGGACAAAATAAATTGTGAAAAAGTTATAAAATACGCTAACATAATGATAACCCACAAATCAAAATCAGTGGTCCATTCCCATTATTACCGGCCTGATGATTTAGAATGACATCATAAGCAGCCCGTCAAGCAGGTCAAGATTAATTATTTCTTTCAGAAGTAACCTGCTTAATGCCATTTTACACCTGTAAATAGGTTACCGATAGACTCAGGAATGCAAGATAATTTTCAAAAGCCACTATTGACATTCTCCCAGTGCTAACACATAAAAACAATGGATCGTCGTCCGCTTGTTGTAAAAATGATCTAAAGAACGATTTATGAAGCCGGTGTAAAAGTAGAAAGTGTCCCTCCTTGAAAAAGTGTCCGGGCCTATTTATGGCACATGGTTCTATAGAGGCCATGACCGTCAATATCTCCAGCGCATAATATAATCCTTTGTTCCCGGAAAGTTTATCGTAGGACATTTTAAACGTCTACACAGGCACCCCATTCAGCCATGTCAGCAACACATTGAGTGCATTCGATCTAATCCACTAATCCACATACCCATATTGCACCAAGGGTAATGAACCCAGTAAGACAGGTAAACTTAACACAGCAGGCAGGTGGTGTCTGTGTTGCAATAGCAGATGTCTAGGAGGAAGGCCGCGGAGTGCAATCAATCAGCTTATCTGACCTATTATAAACATCCAGCTGAGAGGCATTCCACCTATTTCGCTCAACTTTGGCTAACGGGGTCTGGCTGTCATGAGCAACATCAGATGAATAAAGTAGGCCTATCCTCTCTCCTTCGATTCCCACAGTAAGGAACGGCAGTGTAACTTATTCGTTTATCCGAAATGAAGAAGAAACTAGACTAGGCATTTTGTCGCAAAACATCCAAATACATGTCGAATCTGCAAGGGGCGCGTTAACGGTAATGTTGCAAAATGAATGTAAAAATTGGTCGCATTGGTCATAAATATTGTCTTATTTTTCAAGATGAGTGTATGTTGATGATAAGACAACGTAAACCAATGACAGACAAGTAATTCTTAAACCTTGCAAGTGTTTTGGGGTCCTTGAAACTCCTTATATTTATCAATGAAACCTTATTCCCACCTAAGGTTTTGACCGGGCCGTCCAAAACTCCCCATTTTTTGACGGGCCCTTCCCTTTAAGGTGAGTACAAATTAAACTTGAATCCAAAATTCCAAATTTATCGAAACATTGAACTTTAAAAAAATTAAGTTCCTCTTTTCTGTTGTTGCTGTACATAATCTTGAATTGTATTGACCGGTTCCACACTTTGACTTGGATTGTATTGGAAATGCTTGATATAAAACAATTAAGGTGAATACAAATTGAACTAGAATCCAAATTTATTCTCAATTTAATAATCAAAAGATGGAAAATAAAAAAATTACCTTACTCTTTTTAGTTGTTGCTGCATATATCTTTAATTGTATTGACCGGTCCCACACTTTGACTTGGATTGTATTGGAAATGCTTGATATTTAGGTGAGTACAAATTGAACCATAATCAAAATTTATTCTCAATTTAATAATCAAAAGATGGAAAATAAAACAAATTACCTTACTCTTTTTAGTTGTTGCTGCATATATCTTTAATTGTATTGACTGGTTCCACACTTTGACTTGGATTGTATTGGAAATGTTTGATATAAAATATTTAAGGTGAGTAAAAATTGAAATCGAATCCAAAGTTATTCTCAATATAATAATTGAAACATGGAAACTAAAAAAAATTACCTTACTCTTTTCAGTTGTTGATGCAGATATCTTTAATTGAGTTGACTGGTCCCACACTTTAACCTTGATTGGAAATGGATAAAAAAATGAAGGTGAGTACAAATTGAACTAGAATCCAAACTTATTATCAATTAATCGAAACATGGAAACTAAAAATTTGTTTGCTCTTTTCAGTTGTTCCTGCACATAATGGACTGGTCCCACATGACTATGGCGCAATTGTCCAATTTCAGCTAAGCCTAAATCAAAATAATATCAATAAAATGCAAAAATATCATCCCATCATTTCCAATCCATTAATTCAGGGCCAAAATGAAAACAAACATAATTAAAGGCACAACAAACACGTCATTGTATGTAACAATGCAGTCTTTTTTGCTCTTGTTTCATTTTGGTCTCAACATGGCTTCCTCCGACTGGTCAATGCTGGTGCGCACGATGATATATAATTTATTGAAACTACCTAAAACTTACGGAGGGTTCCATCATGGGGGGGGGGGGGGTCCCCTCCATCGCACTGGGTAAACATGTAGTAAGTACAGGGGTTTGGGGGGGGGGTCTCCCCCATTGTAACTTCGCTCTCACCGGAGCCAAATTGCTTTTCATGTATGATCCAGTCTTATTTTTTTCTCCCGTTCTCAAGTTGATTCAATTTCGCATTCATACTATTTGGCAGTTCTCATCCTGTGGTGTATGCCTGGTCTCTAGCCAGGCAGAGTGCAGCGAGTGGTGGAGCCTTGCTTGACCTGACCTTGTTGTCCTTGGACTAAATCTTTAGCAGGCCCTACTCACAGTCTAGGACTAAAATGAATAATGATAGGCCTACATACAATTCTTGACGCTTTTGAAATTGAAGTAGCCTACTAATAGACCGTATGCGAAAATAAATCCGGCCATCTTTTCACAGGCAGCGTACGTTTACCATGACATAAAAGTCATGTTTTAAATCAAATCATCACCAAAAGCATTTATTATTCCAAATATCATGAACATTGAAAGGCATTGACAACTTGAAGAAAATTGCTTGAACAAGCTTGTAATGTAGGCCTTTATTTTTACTTTTATTTTTATGCCGTGGTCAACAAATGTTCCCTGTGAAAAGGGTCGTTTCAAAATGGCCAAAGTTTATTTTCGCAGTGTGTCTATTACTATTATTAGAGATGGCAAATCATCATGAAGCTATGAAATCGGTATAGGCCTAATAGTTCCCGCTAAACCTTTTTTTTCAATGCATTGCAGTTGCACGGAACGATTGAATGCATGCAGTTTCCACATGTGTCACACACACTTCACACTTCCGCCGGTTCCGGCTTGAAAATGTTGCCATTCGGCTCAAAAATGATGACACCTCTTCAACACCCTTCCAATCTATGAAACATGTATTCAATTATGTTTGCAACATGTCTACTTACCCTTTTAAGAAAAGAATCAATTATTTTTGACGCTTTTTGTAAAAGTCTGAGTCGTCTTCATTCAACAGCTGCACGTGCATGTAAAAAGGACGCGAAGCACAGCACGCCCACCGTGTCAACACTGTGTCACGTTGACCTAGATTTCTAAACCAAGTCACGTGTTGTGATTTATGATCATTTCTGGGAATATTTCTTGGAACATTACTAGAAGAAAATGCGAGCACAGTGTAAAAACCAGCTCGGGACCATACCCAATCATCCTTTGATGAAATCGGGGCTTAAAAATTAAAATTAAAATTTCTTTATTGACTTTAAACATGCTGTTGGACTACATCTTGCTCATTTATCTGGCTCTTTTTGGTACAGGGCCTGAGAAGCCATCATTAAAGGAAATCAATAGCCAATACGCCTATAAAAATGGGGAGTTTTGTTAGGCCCGGCTCAAACCTAAGGTGGGAAAACGCTCTCATTCATTAATCTAGGCAGTTTCGATGACACTAGACAGTTTCACTTTTTTTTTTTTATCCCATGAATAGCAATTTAGCCTTCATAATGCATTGTATCAAACAATCGATATATCAGACGATCAACCACTATCATGGCTGCCGTAAATTCAGTAGTATTTGTTACATGACATCTCATTCAAACCACTGCTTATCTTCTTTTGTTGTATTCCTGATTGGCCCCCTTTAAGCCCCTACTTCCTCAGTATGTACCCCAAGTCTCAAGATGGCTTGTCACATGGTTGGTCTACGCGAAACTGCTGCATCTTCATTATGATTATGATTTTGCTTGTGACACGCTGCTAAATACAAATTATTTTAGTTCAAATTTGTTCGGTCCAATCATGGCAAATTGGTTCAATGCTGCTCAAGAGAGACGGGATAGTATTATTACTCACATCTTGTAGTTTGTTCGTTGTCCACTAGGGTGTAGAAATTTGGTCATTAATGGAACTCAAGCCAATTTGCTCGCGCAATCGGCGTTGGGATTATGATAATGATTTTGCTTCTGAAACGCTGCTAAATACAAATGATTTTTCTAGTTATGTTGGCATTATATATCGGGGGCGGTTCTAAAATTTAAAGTGATTTAATAATTGAATAATTAGAGCCTACATCCAACCAACGGCAATGAAATATGCGACTCCGAGGGAGCTACCTGGTGACGAGTGTGCGAGATGGTTGGTGACGAGAATACTAATCACCCCGCAAAATCAGCGCCATTTTGAAATCAAAAGTGCGACAAAAAAAATTGTTGGTATATGGATTGGATTGACCAAATAAGGAACATATTTCCCCACGTGTATATCTTACGCACCCCGTCCTAACGGGGGGCCTATAATCCTATCGAATCAAGAGTTCAAAATATTGGTACCCTGGCACATTTCCTGGTACAGCTGCAGCAAATTCTGATTCAAATGCAACAATTTTGCTGGAACTACTTTCCACCAGCTCCAGTACAAACCATCAGCTGCAAAGCCAGCGCAGCTAAAAACAAATCACTAATAAGCGAGATATTGCACTTTTTACCTTTTCAGATTTGGCCCCCTGGTGGCCTGGTGGAAAATCAGATCGAACCAAAATTATCTGACCTAATTAGTCAAGTGTACTTAGTTTCAAGTTCATAGCTTTAGTGGTTAAGATGAGTGTCACATGTACACTCCTATGGCCAATTTAGGACATATGTGACTCGCCATACAAAAAGGTACCTCCGCGCAGTAATGCATCATTAAAAAAAAATGACAATTCAAAGTTAGCGCCTGAAACTCACATGTGCCCAATTAGATAGTTTGTTCAACAAGTGGCACTATTTTAAGAACTCTATACAAAACAGGGAATCCCCAATTACGACCGCGTTTTGGCGTACAGAATCTTGAATTATTTTGAAATTTAACTCATGAAAACTGAGAAACCAAGTTGTTTAGGACTGGTAGTGTTAATTTAGGTCAACTAAGGTGCTGCCACCTCTTGGTGTGTTTTTAAATAATGGAACTCATCAGTCAGTGAGCTGAGAGCCAACTTGGAAGATCACCACCTATTTCTATCCAACCATATTCTCTGTTTTTAATCCCAAATTATTCAAACAACCAACAGCATTATATCAGGTAACATCTTAGCTATATTCACATGTAATCGTTTGAAAGAGGTGATATTATTTAGACCTATTTCACTAGTTCTACAATTGCCACTCCCTTCCCCATACACTTTCCTGCATTATCTGAAGCATGTGCAGTGAGTGTGTACTGTATCTATTCAGTCCATAGTTTAATAATAATTTATAGTAGATTCCCTCTTCTCTTCATTTGCTCAAATGTACTACTTGCCAAGCTCTGGAGGCAATCACGTACATAAGTGATACATTTATGTCTTTCACCCTCAAACTTGATGAATATTTTGGGAAGGTTTATAAAACAAGAGGCCCAAGGGCCTGGCGCTCAGCTGGATGACCTAATAACATAGGACTGAGGGTGTAAAGTAGTAAATATCGGCTTTATACTACTGTCTGAAGGTCAAGAGAACACGATATACCACTAAAATTTCCAATGCAGAGCTGCCAGCTGGATGAAATATGATTGAACTAATCAGCCATGGTATGTAAATATTACAGGAGGCAACGGAATATATCCCTAGTTCAGTATGTTGTATCGGTAGCTTTACAGAAAAGAAGTGTCAGAGAGGATGAGACTTCTCCATGGACAACTGTGGTATGTCCAGGCTGGGTTGTACAGCACAAGGATACAAAATGCTGTCTGTAATTGAGAGGTATCCTGATTTAACAGAGGTCAAAATAAATAGAAATGACCAGTTTGGGACTAACACCACTGTCTTTTTTTTAATAAGGTAAGGTTACAGGAGTCAACAAAATTAATTTTATTGAGAGAAATTGACCTGTCCTGCAGGTGGTTGGAATTTACAATACAAAGGGTCATGACATTGTGTACTACTGCGTATCCCTAGTGAGTCGATCTATCCTTGGCGCAGACAGGTTCAAATTGGCTACATCTTGAATAGATTGCATTGCGATGAAAATCTAATGCAATAAAGGAGCAATATCGAAGAGACAAATTAATCAAACCAATTGTCCACAGACTCAGACCCTGAAATGGCGTGATGTATGCGTGCATATAAAAGTATATCAATTGGTCCGATAGAGATGATGAGGCAATGTCAATATGCCTTGTTCCTTAGTCAGCAATATGCCCCTTTTTATACAGAGAAGAAGGAGAACCCAGATAGGCCTTCACATGTCGGCTTCCAAATGGCTCGAACCAACTGTACTATCACTACTATAAATTTAAAATGCGTGCTCCTCCTACATGTAGCAATGTCTCGGTCAAAAAGGCACTTAGTCGACAGGCAAGCTAGAAGTTCCCGCACCGTGAGGAGCTCCTTGGTAAGGCCATGTCAGGTTCCGCACGCCTCTTCATATCCATCAAGTATTGAAAATGAAAGCTGTGGTGAGAACATAAAAAGACCATGGTCACCTTAATTTGAAAATCCCTTCATTTCATAATCAAGGGCTACCTCTGACTAAAACAGCACCCATAAACAATTGACCACCAATTTGACCCCAGCTCCTAACTGCGGGAAAACCCAAGTCCAGCAACCAAAAGTACTAAAAATACATTTTTGTTTACATGTCCCCCTACAGCCAGCTGTTCAAAAGGTAATGTTATTCACCCCACAGGGAGTGCAGGTAATTGATTAAGCCCCTGCATAACTTAGCACTATAACAGCGATGGCTTGGCTTCTGTGGTAAGGAGAATTGACAGTTTTTTTACGGGAGTAACATTATTGTGTTGCTTAAAACGTCTACTTTTTACTCATGTAAGAATCCTAGTACTAATAATAACTTCAACTTATTTTCCGCTTATGATAACACAACACGCATCTTTATGATCATGATCTTTCTCAAACTAACTGAATGACCTAATCGCCTTGAACGCACAACCACATATCAATCCGCCCCGACAATCAACAACAAAGTTTTCGTGCTTTTAGCTGTCAACATCAATGGCTATAATATACTCCTGCAGAATAGTAGAATTAATAGAACTAATTTCCGAAATTTCCAATAGTTTGAACACAAATCAGAACATCACCCATCAGCTGGACTCAGATCTGCATAAATTACGATAAATAATGAGGTCGTCGCTTCAATTTCGCAAAGAAAGTTGACTCCATTCGAAGGTTGTTTTGACCAAATTCCGTTGAACTCATCGTTATGAGGGCATTTGAACACATTCTCATTGATCTTTTCTATAAACGTGTGAAGTTTCGTACCAAAATACATTTCCGTAAAGGCTTAAATAAGAAAATTTGTCACTTGCAAATCATCGCTCCGGTAGAAATAAAAAGGTCGCCACCATTTTCTTGATGATAGTTCTCCAGGTAATCTCGGCGGGAAATTTAAAGCGGGGTCATCCGGGGTCAAACAACAGTTTTGCTCACTACCGCCAACTGGTGACATAAATCGACACTAATCTATTTTATATCAAAACTTCTGTATCATGAAGACCTTTTCAACTTTATTTCAAGCTTTTATCTGCTGGAATAGAGCGTCCAAAAATTGTTTTTTCATTTACGCATTTTGCCCCCTGGGGAGCTGAATTTGAGTTGAATC
Source organism: Lineus longissimus (assembly GCF_910592395.1). Lineage (NCBI taxonomy): Eukaryota > Metazoa > Nemertea > Pilidiophora > Heteronemertea > Lineidae > Lineus > Lineus longissimus. Next base: position 9,090,801 of record NC_088317.1, read on the forward strand.
GTCCAAATTTTTTTCCGTAAGCAACATTTTCTGCGGTGTTTATAAGCAAGACTAGATTTGAAGTGCCTCGGTTGTATGATTACAAAATGCCAAACTTTGTCTACAGATGGCTGGATGGATGGAAGGATGGATGGAAGGACGGACACCAATTGAATAGCTATTTGACTAGCTCCGCTGACTTTGTCAGCTGAGCTAAAAATTATGTCAGGTATGAGATTATAATGGGCCGGTGATCCTCACATTGAATTGAAACCTGTGTGTATAGAAACTACAAATTTAACAACTTCACAATGCACCAGCAACTCAAAACTGAAAATTTGCTCCCTACTGGTGTTTTTGCATGGCGGGTCACATTTGACCTCTGTGACCTTGAACATCAGGTCAAATCAAAAACACGTGCGACATGTGATGTATCCTTGCTTGAAGTACCTTACATCAAATAATACTGAAAACAAGTCACTAATAAGTGAGATATTGAAGTTTTTACCTTTAAACCTTTACAGTTTGGTGGCCAGGTCAAAAATCAGATCGACAGAAATTGGGGGGTAGAGGTTATCTAATGTTGGGAGTCATGTGTAGTAGGTTTCAGGATCATAACTATAGCAGTTCAGAAACGTGCCCTATTACACTCTAACGGCCAATTTACGCTGTTTGACCCTTGTGACCTTGAAAAGTAGGTCAAATCAAAAACCCATCTGATATGTAAATTATCCTTGCTATACCTACCATAAATTGATTATCGAAACACTTATAAGCCAGCTCTCGCGCTTTGTTTGATTTCACATATCACCCCCTGGTGGCAACAAACAGAGTTGGATCAAAATTTTAAGGGTGCTGTGCACATCATTGGAGGAGTACAAAACATTTACCAAAGTTGCAAGTTGGCATGTTGACCGGTCTAGGGAGATATTGCTTTTGGACGAACTGACGGTGTACGGTAGTACAATATCTCCCCCCTTTTTTTGGAAAGCGGGGAGATAATAATCCCCTACACTAGGTCATCACACCATTTAAGTGTTACATCTGTCACTCAACCCGTTCTCGAGTTGTAGGGAGGAATGCAAAAAACAAATCCTGGATTTGGTCTCAGGCCGAAAATCTATAACAATTTTCAAGTCTGCAGGTAATAGTGACTAGCTGAAAACACAATGCCACCAAGGTCAACGTCGTTAAGCGGGGGCATCAACATAATTTCCCCATCTAGCTCTGTTGAGTGGGTCAAAATAATGTTTTAGGCAATGCTTAGCTCTCAATAATTTTTACAAACAAACAGACATACCTCTTTATAAGTGCTGCTGATGAATCGACAAATCCCTGTAGAATCGTTGACTCATCTTCATTGATATGATATAAAGATGACAGACTTGTCGGCCGATCAAACTTCAACTTCTCTGACCAAGACTTCAAAGTACTCTCGAACTCCTGGCAGATAACGTGAGAAAAAGCATGGTAAGGAGAGGGTATTTATACTATTATTGAAAGTTTGAAGACCCAACAGTCTTGACAGTGAAATATTCCAATTTCATGATGCATTACAGACTGCAGGCCGAATACCCCATATCCCGTTAATGGAGTTTAAGAAACAATCGAGTGAGCAAAGCCAAAGAAAGAGTATATTTAAAGACTTAACTTGGTTGGCACATGCTTGATGATGGACCTAGATGACTCTTTTGTTCACCAAACCTTCCACATGGAAAAGCTAGATTCAGAGAGCAGCCAACAAGCGAAACAGGTCTATATCTATCTAGCTATCTATCTATCTATCCATCTATATGTCACACAGCCAAGCGGCCATCGGGGTAGCCACTGGGGCAATCCTATACAATTGACCTTGTGACACCATAGTTGCTCTGTGAGCAAATCAGCTCTCCAATCCTTTTTCTCATCCACGATTTTGCATCGTCCATCCTAATCCCCTTTGGTCGGCCGCATCTTCAGTTACTGTGCTCTGCAGGATGATGTTCGCAAGGGTCTCCTTTGTTCTTGACACAAGGCCAAACCACCTGAGCCACTCTTCTTAGCTATAGTCAGTAAGCTATCGTGTCATCCTATGTGCTGAACAAACAGCTATCTGATCTTGATATTGGTAGTATGAGACATGTAGTGAATGTTGAGAAGTCTGCGGCAAAGGTTGAGCTCGAAAGCGTTGAGGCATTTTTCTATCTCGGCACTCATTGTCCACCATTCTGAGGTATACAGGAATATTCAAAGTACCAGAGATCTAAATGGGTGAAGTTTGGGTGATGTCACGCCATATCCTCTTCACTCTGGACAGGGTGGCTATGAGGCAAAGACCCAATCGAGTCATGAAACCAAGTTTTCTAAGTTCTATGATAGTAACAAATGTATGCAAACTGAAACATCAAGTTCATATCAATATAAAGAGAGAAAAAATATCTCATATTTACCCTATCCCTCGTTAAAACCTGAGCTCTATTCTTATGTACAATCCTCATATACCCTGGTGGTTGTATCCATGCTTCACCATCTACCTGGACAGGCACACCCTCATCTCCCATTATGCAGATCTTTACACTCCGACACTATAAATAAGATCACACAGGTAAGAGTAACTCACTCAGACAGACATTCTCCTGAATGCTCTAAGGCATAGTGTGGATTACCATTTGTTTCTAAGAAGCCAATTATGTCCAAAACGTTTTACACAAAATAGGAAGTCTACTGGCTTTAAATCCACAGTGCCTTCTCCTTCCTTTTTTCAGATGCTAGTGCATATGACTGCATCATGGTCAACTTCAAGATATTCCGTTTTCAGGCAGTTTTTGAGGCTTCGAAATCAATACACAATACAAAATATGATACTTCACTTAATTAATTGTGTGTTATAAATACTTAGTATTTGGCAATCAAACAAGTGACCAGAGATGAGTTGAGTAAAGAAACATAAGCAGGCAGGAATCCAAACAAGGCCTCACAAGCGATGTCTTTGTATTTGTTTACCTGAGCAATCCTGTGATGTTGTAAGTTCATGACACGTGACATAGCCATCTGAATGCTACCAAACACCGCAACCACTTCTAATATCTTGTCATCAAAACTTGGGGCAGTAAAACTCTTCAAAACAAATAGAATATCTTTGTCAAATGTATGTGTCTTATGAGAGATGAGCCCTTACTCATATTACCTAGTTGACACTGTATCTAAATTCTGGACTGTTTGATGGATTTAAGTAATTATGAGCATGAAAAAAATAACTGTATTTTTTAAATGAAATAATATTAAATAATTCCTTCATTGGAATCCAATGCCTTATGCCAGTCAAATATACATTCTATCTTGCTGAAAAAACCAAGCCCTCTAGACTATGATCAGTACACGCAATACATCATTCATCATATCCAAAATACGCCCGACCACCCCTTGACTTCTATATTCTGAAAAAAACTTACATCGTCTTCCTTCGTGCCACCCCAGAAGTTTGTCCCGCCGCCATAACTGACAATATTCAGGACCACAATGCCTTGCAAACTTGGCAAGGGTATCCGTTGTCCATCACACTCCAGCTGTACTCGTTCATCAAGATTTTTGAATGTCTTCTGAAGAAGTTCTTTGCCACCTAACATACCATACCACATGATGTTCTTGGTACGACTGAAATGGGAAATCAAATGACAAACATAAAAATGTTCCAAGGAGTTAAGGAGAGTGATGGGAGAGATTTGTTGATATCATCACTTCATTACAAAATCCTCTCAGTGACCACTATTTGTTATCAACACTGCAAGCTTTTGACCATAGCTAAAAATCGCACACGAGTATCAAACCAATCAGTTTGCATCTGTACATGAAACTACAATATGTAGTTCATGGCGCAGTTTCACTATACAAAAATCGAATGGTAACTTTCATTTAAAATTTTACTTCTCCTTTAATTGTGAATAAGGTGTGTTAAAAATGAAGAAAATGAAAAGGTAGTACAATTGGGTCACTGTTCAGTTTTTTAGGACTAAAACTAACCAGTCGGTATTCAAGAAGCTGATTGATGGGTTAAAAGCCATCAATATAGACCTCACTAACTTCAGACCCCCCCCCCCCCAAACCCTGAAATTATCATGTATAACGAACAATGAAAATTTCAGGGATTGGCAGGTCAGCATAGGTCTATTTGGCTGACAAACCCTTCCTCCCTGGGAAAATAACTGTTATGAGCATTTAGATACTTCTGATTTTACTGAAAAATGGCATAAAACTTTATTACAGGTGTGTGACCTGAAGGTTTTCTCCAACATCTTTTCCATTTTCCAGCTGTAGAGCCTGATAAGTCATTTTGGCAATGAGGATCATCTGGCCAGAACATGCAGAAGTTCTTACCTGCATTTCTCAGGATGTTCTTCTCTTTTTAAATGAAAATCTAACGCTATCTTGGCATCTAGGCCGATACCAAAGTAGTTGTTCATCACACACCTTTCAGTGTAGTCCTCCCTAAAACAGTTGGAAGTAAATTTTAAACAAATGAATTGGAGATCTACAATTGCTGGGATTGCTATTAAAATATTGCTCATACTCTGGCCCCCTACTTACTGGTACTTTATCCGGTGTCAACTCAATAGAGAGTTTGAGATCCGCAACTTATAGCAAAACTTATACATATACTTATTAGCAACACGTATACGTATACTTATACACATTCGCTTACGTTGGAACGTATATAGACTTGAGAAAACCCCAACTTATGTGATAATGTATTCATACAAAAATGTAATATGAATGCGGGTTCGATTCCACCAGTGCCTTGTGAAAAATATCAGCTTGCCTCACAAATGCGTGATATTTTGGCAAACAATAAAATATGAATTATAATACAAATTGTCTTTTGATGCCATTGTATGTATTCAAACTTCAAACTCAGTCTGAATGGACAATGAGTTGACGATACAAGTTGTTCGATGGTGATTACGTTACCGGCTGTGCTGTCTTCGCCTTTGCCTTATTTTCATGACTTTGAAGGCACACTGCTGATCAAACTCATTTTTTCTATCAGAACCCTACTCTAGACGTAAAAGATAACACCTCTAGGTGTAAGTGTAAACCCCACATAAAATATGATGTGAATTATTTTGAAATTAGAGTGGAATATACAAAGAAAAAAAAGATTGTTTTTAATGGCAGTTCGTTTCATTTCCTTTTTTGGTCTCTGCGTATAGAAACATGATTATGTAATAGACTCAGCGCCCATTGATGATGATGACAGCATAGAAGCATGAATAAGTCTTGTGATGGGTTTTGTATTCAGCTGAGGCCTGCATATAAGAATTTGACGGATTGAAATACATTTTTCCCATACCTAACCAATTACAGCAATCTCACACTTCAGTCGCCACCCATGTGACCATCATACATGTGATCAGTACTGCTGGGTGCTTCAGTCGGATTGAACTCAGAAAAGGGACCACAAAACCGGCCTTTTTTCTCTGACTGTGGTAATATGTTGGTGGTTGTAATAAGATAAGAGCTAATGTAGTTTCCTTAATTATTGAAGTTAGTTATCTCAGTCGGGAGTCAACAGCCAGAGCATTTATATCCATGCTGGAATATTTCACTTGTGTACAACTTGGGAAAAAATCAGTCCCATAATTGATGACGTATTTGGCAAAAATAATAAGTATACACATAAGTTTTGCTATTAGTTGCCGATCTCAAACTCTCTTGTGACTCAAGTGCCAAACTTATCGAAACAAACCTATCGGCTACAGGGTGTAACCATACAATGGTAGTGCCCACGTTGCAGTTTGCCATGGCAATTTCAATTCCTTAACAGATTTTTGATATGTAGAGGGGTGAGGCTTAGGTCATGTCATGGGTCCGATTCAAAGTATTTGTCATTCAGTGAGTGGTGTTAGATCATGGTGTTTGGTCATAGGTTTAATTCTCTTTAGGGCTTTTGGTCAAGTTCGGGGTTTTTATTTTTTTGCGTGTTGACAAACAGTGTAGTGATTGGAGGTATGGTTGAGTTGCAGCACTTGTCAAAATACTTAAATAATATTTTTTCACAAAAGAATAAGTTGGGCACCCAACTTAATAAGTCAGCTGCCCAATAGTAAGTCGAGTGCCTGGCCCAGTTAGTAAGTCTGGCACCTGAAAAAGTATGTCAAGCGCTCAGCCGAGAAAGTAAGTCAGGCACCCGAGATAGTAAGTCAAGTCAGATGATGATCTCAAAAAATTGTATGCCATTTAACCTCTGTGACCTATAGAAGTAGGTCAAATTAAAAACCCATGTGACATATGATACTGTATATGGTGGTTAAATGTACCCATGATATCATATTGGTAGCAATCAGGCAAGTAGTCAAGCAACAATCACATTTTAAAGGTTTTCAGATTAGGCCCCTCGCTGGACGAGCAGTGAATCAGATTGAACCAAGCTATAGTCACCGAGATCACCTAACCATAGGGTATGGTATGTGTGTATCAAATGAGAGACGAATGGTTACTGCAGTTAAAACAGTCCCATACTAAAGCCTAACGACCAATTAACACCATTTGACCTCCAAAACCTTGAAAAGTAGGTCAAATCAAGATCGGCATGTGATGTATCCTTGCTTGGAATGGTGGCCAAGTCAAGAATCTAATCAGGCAGTGTCGGAGGTCACCTGACCTGGGGGTCCTGTGTACAAAGTTTCAAGTTAATAGCCATAGCGGTTAAGAAACGTGCCGCTGTTTTTGAAACAGGATACAGACAACGAGGACACCGGACACTGCAGTATTGTATAGACACCCCTACGGTAAACAAAAATGTCACCAACATCACCGAAGAACAAAAACTAAATGTTGACTATCCTGTGACTAGGCAATGACATTTTTGACCATCTTGACTCATCTTGATCTCGACACATCTCAATTCAGTGAAATTCAATAAATTTTCTTCAGGCAGCATAAATACATGGCATTTATGTTGCATACAGTTACAATCGCCTGGGAAAGGGTCAAATAGATTTACGAATGTAAAAGGTGGATTTAAACTGCTGCTACCTGCAATATAAATCACATGCAGCAATAATTGATCATATGTGATTGTCAGGATACAGACGACGATGACACCATACACTGCGGTACTGTACAGACACCCCTACGGTAAACAAAAATGTCACCAACATCACCGAAAAACAAAAACTAAATTTTGACTATCCTGTGACTGGGCAATGACATCCAAACCAAAGTAAACTCTGACTTTAACATACTTACAATGCAATGTCTTCTTCTATCAAAGGTGAAGCGGCAGCACACAAGGCATCAGCATTTGCTAACAGGACCTTGCTGATGAAACTACCTCCTGCTATGGAATTGGCCATACTGCTGATACCTAAAGATTAAGAGGAAATATTTTGTTGTATAGATCGCCACCAGGAAATGTATATCAATGACAAATTTTACTACTGTACCCCCCAGAGGAAAGGATGTGTCTGACTATAAGGTACAAGCATTTCATGTAACCCTTTCACCAGCAAATTCTAAAACAAAACCTACCCATTTTTGACCATCTTGACTCACCTTGACCTTGACACATCTTAATTTAGTGAAATTCAATTAATTTTCTTCAGGCAGCATAAATACATAAAATTTATGTTGGATACATTTACAATCGCCTGGGAAAGGGTCAAAGAGATTTACGAATGTAAACGGTGGGTTTAAACTGCTGCTACCTGCAATTTAAATCACATGCAGCAACAATTGATCATATGTGATTGTCATCACAGCAGCCTGCGTTTGATATCAAAACCTGCTATTACCAGTTTTACTCGCATACATGAGATATTTTTGTTGCACATAGCAGCGTTTATAAGCACAGATAGCATTGACTTCAATCGCTCATTTGCATTGCGTTTTATCAAACAGTGGGAGGCCACCCAGGTTACTAGCCAGGGTTACATAGGATTTTTGTTTGTCATTGTTTACGTGTCACATGTTCCTTGTCAAGAGCATGTTACTTTATTGACTTAGATCTGAAAACATGACATGACACAAAATCAAGGTATGAATTATACTATTATATTCATGAATTATACGATTATAATTGACTGTCCATGTCTACAGTAGTGTTACGGTCAGCGAAAAGGGATTATGTTATTTTCACCCAAGGTTAATGACGCAAATCAACAGGTGCAACATAAAACAATGATCTTGTAACATCACTAGCGACACTACACGGCGAATACCATGACTCGTCCATTTTATCCTGCGTGACGAATCCGGTGGTGTTCGTCTTCGGAACTCCCGAGATTTCAGGTAAATATTTCGATTTATGCCGCGTAAGGGCAGGCCGCTTAAGGGCCAGATGAGAGATGAATGTCGCGCAAGGACAATTAGCCGCGAAAGGGCTGTTTGAGAGTGGAATATATCGCAGTTTTTGGAGAATTGTGAAATTGAAATATTGGTGAAAGCGGGCAAGATGGCCGCGCTGTGTACAGGGTCATGTACAGGTGGTACACGTGTTGTTGTTATTGTACGTGCATGTACATGATGCAGGCAGGGGAGTGAGTGCAATGCATGGCATAATAGATCATGTTCGGTGTATGTTATGTTGTGGGCTGTGGATAAGGTCATAGACGCTGGTATTGGGGTGAATATAGGGCCTACTTATGAATTGGTACATTCTGTTAGTTACTATGCGAGTGTATAGGCCAATGGAGTTTCTGTCCGGTTTGAATAATATTCACATTCAAACATTGTTGTGTCATTATTATGTTAAAGTTGGAGCCGGCGGGTATGCAAAAGGATTCAAGTCTTTGGAATAATTGTGGTAGGCCCAGTGCAGTATACGCTTAGCTTGGTGATGCGTGAAGGAATATTTATTCAAGGTGCATGTATTTTGGGGACAAGTAGTAATAGACGCTTGAGCATTGAGGTCTCGGTGACCCTCGTTAATCAACATAGGCAACCCTATTATGAAAATTTTTAGTACAAGATGGAACTAGAAATATATAACGCAATTGGGGCAAATTGCAAATGTATGCCCCCGCTCTGGTCTATTCATTGTGCGCATTATTTAGCCTATAAATATGAAATTGTGGCTATAAGCGCACCTCGAATATAAGCGCAGTGCGCTTATAAGCGCATAAATACGATAATATCTTCTCTGTGGCTGTTTATGAAATTTTGTGGAGGCTCTCAAATAACATCCACAATAATATGGCTGTTGAGTGGGCTAGTTGGTCTGACAATAGACATGCACGTGAACAGCAGAGGTTGGTTTTCCCATTTACTCACTACAGAGGTGAAGCGTGGTCTATACTATTTTCGCCGTTGTCATATCCTTGATCTTTTAAGTTTTTGCCGTTTCCAAGGCGATTGCCTGCTAGCAATTTACACAGAAGATCAGTGGGCAAGCTGTTGACCCTGTTACTGGAACAGCATCAATTATGCGATCGCCTGGAATCAGTCACAGAATATCTGGTACCCAGGAAGTTAAAGACTAGTCACTGCCGGGTAGCTAGTGCAATCTGCTAGAATCAGTCACAGAATATCCATTGCTTACATGCTAATGAATAACAACTGTCAGGCTATTTATCCCTTCTCCTGGTGTCAGTCACAGAATATCCAATGCTCGGATATCAATGAATAGGAATTGCCTAGCTATTTATCTCATCTCCTGATGTCTGTCACAGAATATCCAATGCTCGGATATCAATGAATAGCAACTGCGTGGCTATTTATCTCATCTCAGTAAAAATCTAAGATGGCGGCTGGAGGCCATTTTGGATTCTGGAATGCGCCCAAAATCGATAGAGAAACTCCCCTACTGAAGACCATTACACCACAAAAGTTTGAAGTGTGTCAAACCTCTGGTTCTTCAGTTAACAATCGGAATACCAAAATCTAAGTTGGCTGCTGGCAGCCATATTGGATTTTGGAACACGCCCAAAATTGATAGAGAGCATCCCCTGAATGACCATTGCACCACAAAAGTTTGAAGTGTGTCAAACCTCTAGTTCTTCAGTTAACAATCGGAATACCAAAATCTAAGTTGGCTGCTGGCAGCCATATTGAATTTTGGGTCAGGCCAAAAATCGACAGGGAACCTCCCCTACACAACCTCATCACACCACATAAGTTTCAGGTCTGTCACTCACTTGGTTCTTGAGTTACAGGTCGGAATGCGAAAAACCAAGTCGGGCCTGGCAGCCATCTTGGATTTCAGATCGGGCCCAAAATGGATAGGGAACCTCCCCTACACTAGGTGATAACACCACATAAGTTTCAGGTCTGTCACTCACTCGGTTCTTAATTTACGGGGCGGAATACAAATCACCAAGTCGGGGACCTAGTGGCCATCTTTGATTTCGGGTCTGGCCCAAAATCGATAGGGAACCTCCCCTACCATAGACCATTACACCACGAAAGTTTGAAGACTGTTGGACCTCTGGTTCTCCAGTAAACGAGCGGAATGCCAAAATCTAAGATGGTGGCTGGCGGCCATCTTTGATTTCGGGTCGGGCCCAAAATCGATAGGGAACCTCCCCTACCATAGACCATTACGCCACAAAAGTTTGAAGACTGTTGGACCTCCGGTTCTCCAGTTAACGAGCGGAATGCGAAAATCTAAGATGGTGGCTGGCGGCCATCTTTGATTTCGGGTCGGGCCCAAAATCGATAGGGAACCTTCCCTACCATAGACCATTACGCCACAAAAGTTTGAAGACTGTTGGACTTCCGGTTCTCTCGTAAACGAGCGGAATGCGAAAATCTAAGATGGTGGCTGGCGGCCATCTTTGATTTCGGGTCGGGCCCAAAATCAATAGGAAACCTCCCCTACCATAGACCATTATGCCACAAAAGTTTGAAGACTGTTAGACCTCCGGTTCTCCAGTTAACGAGCGGAATGCGAAAATCTAAGATGGTGGCTGGCGGCCATCTTTGATTTCGGGTCGGGCACAAAATCGATAGGGAACCTCCCCTACCATAGACCATCACACCACAAAAGTTTGAAGACTGTTGGACCTCTGGTTCGCTAGTAAACGAGCGGAATGCGAAAATCTAAGATGGCGGCTGGCGGCCATATTGGATTTTGGAACGCGCCAAAAAACAATAGGGACCCTTTGACACACTAGGCCTACACCCCCTAAAAATTTCAAGTCAGCCGAGCAAGGGGTTCTTGAGTTATAGTCTGGAATTCAGTGCGGCGGACGCGGACGCGGACGCGGCGGCCGGAAACCACCTAAGAACATAATGCCCCCACTTCAGCGGGGGCATAATGAGTAGAACTCGGCAAAAAAGGCTCACCCGATCTTTACCAAATTTTAAGAGTAGACTAAGGTACACAATTACAATATGGAACGTACACGGTATACTTAAAGTGTCATTTATATCTTTTAGGATGGTTTTACCGACATTACTAAAGAGGCGGCACTCGCTGAAGGATCGAGATTTATTGCCATTAATAAGAAGATTTCGGGATTTTGGCTCCGACCTCCCCAATCAATTCGCACAAGTGTCAATGGAGGACAAAACGTCGGATCTTTCGGTAGAACGCATTAGCCAGACGTTTCACGAGTTAACGGCCACGCCTGCTGAAGAGATTTTCGACTTAGCAGGAAGAGAACCGAGTGGGTCTAACTTTCGACTTTTCCTCCACTTGGCGATAATATATGCGAATGAGATAGGCCAGCCTAGGGGTCAAGAGTTAGTGGTAAGTTGTCTTTTAGATCAGATTGGTGTTTGAACAAATGATACCTATTGCTGCAGAGTGGTTATTACTATTGGTAACATTCAGTAAGATTCTAGTTTCTTAGGAGATTTATGCCTTAATATTCAGTACGAAGAAGTAGACGTTAGATGGGATAATCCAGGTGGTAGAATTTAATGGATATATATCGTGGTTATACTAGTATCATTATATTTCAGGAACCACAGGCGTCTGGTAGTGCAGAAACTCCACAGCCACCAAAGAAAAAGGCGCGGATAGCAAGTGAGGAGGTCGCTAAGGGGAGAGGTCAGCCTCAAGCGGGTACGGGGACTGGTGCAAAAGAAGTGAAGGAGGCTAAGGACCAGGTGAGATCCCTGGCATGCCAGGTGGATCCGAGCGAGTCCCTCATCCTTTTGTATTTGGATAAACTTTCGAGAATAGCCACGTTAAATGCGCAGGAAGATGCAAGTGTTTTTCAGGAGTTATCTCTACAGGCTACAAAGCTTCAGGGCAAATAGATTTAGCTCAATTTTTCTTAACGGTTTTGGGGGGCGGAATAGCTGATGTAGTGGCCAATGCCATTAATAAGTGCATGAAATCGTCGAAGAAGAATATAAAGAAAGTAAAGGTGTCTGATTCAGATGATGATGAAGGTGAAAATGTAAAGGTTAAGCAAAAGAGGTAGCCATCGCCATTGACGAATCTGTACCCTCAGGGACCACCCAATACTAATATGATGCCGATGCAGGGTTTTCAAGCGGGTCAATCTCCTTACCCATATAATGGATACGGCAATTATAGTGGGTATTATAGTAGACCGTATAGACCATATTATCGAGGTAGGGGCAGGGGTAGAGGTTCGCTTATGGCCCAGGGTTGTTTCTTTTGCGGATCTGATCAACACTATGTTCGAGACTGTGAAAAGATGAAAAAGGCCAAAGATAATTAATACATGAGTTTTCCCGCCTTTAATCTTAATCCAGGGAGTCTAATTCCCTAACAAGGAATTTCCTTGTACGGGTTGGGGTTGGGGGTCCTTTCCTTCCGCTTTTATGTGATCATTTTCACTTCCAGAATATACAGCAACGGGTGTTACATGTACCAGAGTGGGAAAAACAATGTAATTTTAGCCCGGAAGAGGCGATGTCGAATATCAGTAAGAAGGTATATTGGACTAATTTGAGAAATCAGGAAGAGAATATATGTATTGTGGTGGTAGGTATGTAGGTATTTCTAAGCTATTTTGACCAAAAGCCCTTACAGGTCTTTTGCCCCAAATTAGCCTACAACCCCCAAAGAACCATCCACCACAATACATATATTCTATCATTCATGAGATTCCCAGTGAAGCGTTGCAATGAAATGGTCAATGAAATGGTGAGGGAATACTAGAGCTCAATGGGTTATTCCATTAAAATAAATGGCCTTTTTACTGTCTTCATTATCCAAAATTCAAGGAAAAAATTCAAGTAAATTAAATGTATTATCCAATAGCAAATCAACATAAAAGTAAATTCACCTATGACTTCTTTAATTTAGAAGTAACTGTTAATACTAATAACTTCTTCAGACTACAAGAAACTAAGATAACACCTGGGTTTTTGAGCCTGAAAAATAAGAAAGACTGTCTGCGACTGGAAAAGAATCCATTATCGTTTTACCAGAACCAATTTAACATGGCTGTTTGGTTTGCTACAACAGGTTGTGGTATTTCAATAGACGATCACTTGAATCACAGTGACCCATTGATAAGGTCAATTTACAGGTTTCATGTTTACTATCAAATATTGAAGATCATGAAGAATCTAGAGATACCAATTCCATGTGAAAGTGATTTTAATGAGACAAACAATAACATTAACCGTAGGAAACTAGGAGGGTTATTGAGTGAATTTGGTTTAAAAGACGAGTACGATTTCTCGGTGTTTGAAAATAACGGTGGTTGGAGGTCATGGAGTGTACCGGATTACAACCCGAACATAACTGATCCCGGATATTACATCAATGATTCTAAAATCAATTTCTTCCTCATGCAAGTTCATGAAAATAGAATGCCACCGATGTTCAGTAAAGACTGGGATGCTGGAATGGCTAATTTCAAATATCCTGATACTTTCATTAAGTATCATGTGAAACAACACAAGAATGTATTTGATGTAATTACACAAAATGAATGTCAAACCTATCATCAATTCATGATATTTAAAACAAATGGTTTCTCTAATCCTGGAATAGAGAGGTTGAATGACACAATAAGAACATATGTTTACTGTATTCTGGGTGCTCAGGCGTTGACCAGAACACCAATAATTGGAGTACCGGGTACAGAATTGGATGCTCAGAAGGAATTTAACAAACTATTAAAGGACTCGATTAATCAACATCCTGATATTCCCACTTCAATTCAAAGATACCAAAAAGCAGTGAGTGACACTCATACAAGACTAGATTATGTAATAGCACCAGGATTGTATGTCATAGGATCAAATATGGTACTCTTTATTGGTAAGCTGGATAACTACAATAATAACATTTTCATAGCACCAAAAAATGCTAAACCCGGTAAGAATGACATTAACCACAAAAAGACCTTACCACCACCACTGATGGAAGGAAATAGTTCTAAGAAAATAAGAGTTAAGAGTAGTGTTGATACATCAATGACCAGTCATACACTAAAGAGTAATGTTGATACACCAAAAACAACTGAAACCTCAAAGAATACTCCTACTACTACTAAACTTGACACCAAAGTTGAGAGGGTGGATGATACTCATGAAACAATTAAATTCATGCTTTACTCAGTTGTTGGTACATTGATTGTTTTTACGGTTAGATAAATAAGTAATTATGGCTGAAGGAGGTGAAAATTATGAAATGAGTGATTACTATCCACATTACAATCCTGATTACGATCCTGATTACGAATCTGATTACAAACCTGAGGATTATGTTGATATCTTTGGTATTAATCCAAAGCCTCGATATGATGACACAACATACAACACAGGAGGTGAAAATTATGATGATATCTTTGGTATTAATAAAAAGTTTCAAGATGATGACACAAAATACAACACAGGAGGTGAAAATCTTACTGATGAAACTTCATTCACTAAAACTCCAGAAAGGCCAGGCACAACATACAACACAGGAGGTGAAAATCTTACTGATGAAACTTCATTAAGTATACCAGAATGGCCAAGAGTTTTTGACAAGCAACTAGAGGAGAAGAAGTCATTTCTAGATGATAAAGAGGATAAACTTGATACAGCATTGAAAAAAAGTGGTAAATGGAAATATGACCCTAACAAACTAAGTAAACTAGCACCACGTATTTATTTGCACAACGAGGAACCTTACTTCTTGCCTATAAAGGAGAATTAGCAAACTTTACAGAACAACAAAAGAACAATATGAATAAAATTCCTAATCCTAATGGAGGGAATGCCTTTATCATTCCTTTAATTAAATCAGATGGTAAATTCCTTTCTGAAGGCACATTAAAAAATAAGTTTGGTACTAGATTTGCTGACATGATTAGAGGTATGATTGCACCTGACCCACCAGTAAGGGAACCTAAATCTGCATCCACTCAAACAGATATATTAATTAATGAGGTAAACAGTTCAAACAAACCAATAGATAAACTGATAGATTCTAATGATGATGAACTTAAATCACTGGGTTTAACTGAATATGCCTTGAGAGAACTTAGAGGGTTAAAACAGGCTGGTGATGATCTAGCTGCAGTAAAGATGGATAAGGACATGCAAATAGAGGAATTAAAAGATCAGCTTCATAATTTAACAAGAGACTATGTAAAGTCTGTAGAAGAAGATACTAAAGATAAAGGAGAGTTGAAAAAGCAAATAGATGAACTAAATGACAAATTGTATGAGGAACAGTCAAAGGTATGGAGGTTAGACAATGACAGGGAGTCACAAACTAGAAGAATTAAACGTTAAATTGTTGATGTTCTAAAGAAACCAGATTCAACTATTCCTCTGAAGGACAGAATAAGGTTACTTTTTAAGACGTATGGTGTAACTATTAGCGCCATAATAACAGCTGTTGTAATGACATTTACAACTCTAGGTCTCAGTATCAGTAGTGCTTTAAGTGGTGCCACTAAATCTGTAAAACCAACTCCAGGACCAGACCCAACTCCAGGACCAGAACCAACTCCTGGACCTACACCAGAACCTGGACCAGGACCAAAACCATCAATACCAGATAAAGTAAAAGAAGGTCTCAAGAAGTTTGCTGAATGGCTAAAAGAACTAGCCAAGAAATCAGCTGCGGCTTTACCGGGAATCATCGGTTCTATCGTATCATTTCTCCTGAAAACAATTGGTGCAGTTGTTGGCTTTCTAGCTGAACATCTGATCATAGCAGTTATTGCTATTGTGAGCTCCATAATCTATGGTTTAATAGAGGGTGTTAAAGCCTTAAAATCACGTAAAACAGTAAAAAAAACATAAAAGGTCTTAGGTGAACTTCTATCAAAACAATGTTTAAAAAATAATTATCATGTAAATATGAATAAATACATCTCATTTAAAGATTATTATTCTAGTGAGTGGAACAATGAGAATCTTAAAGGATACATTCGTCCTAGGGTTATGGATCGAGCTATGCTCTCAGGACTGCGTCCAACTAGAAATTTTAGTGAAGAAAATGACAGCAAGAATTATGACAGTGGGAAATTTGATAAGCCTACTCGAGCTGTGCTCTCAAGACGAAGTCTGACTGAGACACACAAATTAGTCCTGCCAAGAATGAAAGAATATGACGTCAGTACCAACACTAATGCCCAATTCTGCCGTAATTGTAAAAGGTGGACCCTTTTTGAGTATCAAAAAAACTTGAATTCAGCAAGGTACGCAGCTAAAACTGTGAAGTATCAATTCTGCACCAATTGCAATTCGACTACTTACGATGATGATTTTAAAACTCTTGAGATCAATATTGACAACAAGACACGTTACTTTGACAGTATTCTAAGGAAACTTGGATGGAGGCGGCTGTCCGAATCGGCAGTTAAGTATTTAAAGGACTTTGTGGAAGGGTATTTACAGTGCTACTTTTCAAGTCACAGAAAATGTCTTAGTAAGCAGAGATATGAAAATACTCTTCAGTCAGCCCTAAAAATGGATATTAACACTCTCCCCTCTAAGTTATGTAACCAAGGGTTACATGGTGAAGCCATGCTTTTTAAATTTCACTGTGGGGAATATGATTGGTTTCTTGCCATTGAATTTATTAACAGGGCAATTGGTAAACCGCAATTAACCGATGAGAATATCACTGACCTTAGACTAGTGTACTATGCTTTCCTTAGATTTCTGCATTACTGTGGTGTCAAGGTCACCATTAACTACAAGGTATTTTTACACCAAGCCTTTAAAACGCTGAAAATTGATTATGTAATATTTACACCTTTTTTAACCAACAAGGAGCGAGTTAATGATTTGGAGAGATTATGGTATGATTTCACTCAAAGTATTTTCTTCCAGAATTACAAGGTTGAGAAGGAATATGACCAGGATATTGACAAGCAGTTTGACGTTTTACTGAGTGCCAGTGCAGGTAGAGACAATAATTGCATCAGTAGTATTAAGTTTACACCAGCCGGACTTCGTCCTGAGAGCATAGCTCGAGCCGGACTTCGTTCTGAGAGCATAGCTCGAGCCGGACTTCGTCCTGAGAGCATAGCTCGAGCTAGTGTTAAGATGTAATAAAGTTGTGAAAACAGCATTTTGCACTTAACAGTCATTTTTCCATAATTTTAAATGAATAATCAGCAAATGAATAGTCAGACATCTGCAGTGATTGAACAACAGATGAAACAGATTGGTGTTATGAGTCCTGAGAGCTTAGCTCGAGTTGGGGCTTCTAACCAACAGAACACTGGTAGTTACCAACAAAACAGAACTAACTTTCAACAGAACTGCTCTACAAATCAACAAGTTTCAAACAAGCAGTTGAATAATTCAAATTTTGTTACTCCTAGTCAAGGAATAGTCAATTCTAGTTGCCAACTAGGATCAACTAGCAATCAACAAAATTTGAACTATTTGACTGATAGTGGCCTTAAAGCCAAACAAGACTTAGAAATTTTAATTGCAACTGGTAAAAGCAAGGATTTCCTTAATAAACAAATAACTTTTAATGACTTAGATAATATGACTGAAAAAGAAATCTTAAAACACCATAGAATGTATGAAACAAAGATGGCTGCTAGACTTAATGATTATTTGGGTAAGACAGTACTTAAAGCTTACACTAAATTATCAAGGTGGTTATTACCAATAGATGATGAGGATGATCTTTATCATGATCTTAGAAATGATTATTTGATAACTAACGAGTTGGATAAATGGCTTGGATGGTTGAGTTTGAGAATGGGTGCACTAACTGCACTTGCTTCAACAACACTTATTACTTTAGGTCATTGTCATGAGGAATCATCTATGAATACATCGGGTATGACTGCATCAAATATGAATACACCAAATATGACTGTCTCTGAATGTGACAAAACAATAGATGAAAGTCTAGATATCACAGGTAGTGATGATAAAGAAGACTAAATTAACCTGGTTATGAGAACATAGTTCGAATTAAATTCGGCCAAGATAAATGGAACTTGAAACTGTAACTGATACGACTCGAGCTATGCTCTCAGGACAAAGTCCGACTAAAGTTTCAGTGTCTAAGAAACCTCGATCAGAGAAACAATTAGCATGGTCTAGAGAACTGGGTAGAAGATCTAAGGAATTTAAGAGGATAAAAAAGGATAAGACGACATTTAAGGTACAGGACTCCTCACCAAACAACAGAGTTGTGGAAAAGGAGGAAGAAGAAGTAGAGGAAGAAGAACCACAATCTCAAAATACTGATGTATCACTGCGTGAATCTAGTAGTAATACTTATGTCTATGTACTAGGTTTAGGTGCCGTTATTTTAGCAGCATTTATCATGTTTAAGAAACTTCCTAAAAAAGTAAGTAAAGAGCAGCGATCAGGCTTGAATCGAGCTCTGCTCTCAGGACAAAGTCCGAATGAAGCAGTCATGAAGGGGTCAATTAGCCCTCTTGTTAAACCTGTAGTTAAAGAGAAGAAATGTACTATTCCTTTAATGGAATGATCTCATCAGGTGGTCGAACTTTGTTCTCGGGACTTTGTCCTAGTCAGACTTCGTCCTGAGAGCAGAGCTCGAGTCTGAGGTGCTTGTCTTCACCACAAGAGTTTAACTCTATTCGGACTTTGTCCTGAGAGTTTAACTCTATTCAGACTTCGTCCTGAGAGCATAGCTAAATTCTTAACTCTAAAGAAACCTCTGTTCCTCTGAAATTAACTAGCTTACCATTCTCATCAGTGATTTCGAATTTTATGTGATTAGTACACTTATTTATCGTTTTCTTACAATTCGGTTCGTATCGCTGCATTTTTATAGGTATGATGCAGAAAATGTTAGATGGTTTATTGTTGTAGAGGGTCTTAGCTTTGTCAACCAAATTAGCTTGCAGGAATAGATATTTCCTGTAAAAGTTGAGTGGTCTTGTGGAGTAGTATTTTCCTTTCTTGGTGAATTTAGTTTGCTTAAAGCCAAACCACTCATTCACCACTGTGAGCTGTTTTTCTATCACCTCTCTTATGGTTTTTCTTATTTGAAAACCTTCTGTGTTTCTCTCAATCTTGATTTTTTCATTTTTATCTAACTTGTATACTTTCAGAGGGTACTCTTTATCCTCTGTAAGTTCAAGTGTTATGTAATTATTGTTATCACAGTAAATTTTCACATGGCTTATTCCAATTTCTTTTATGTATTTTTGCCATACCTCACAAAACTCACTTAAACTAAAATGTCGAGAGTATGGAAATGTGTATTGAGTAATGGTGTCTTTAGTTGTGGTAGATTCATTTTCCAAATACCGTTCGCAAACTTTCATGACTTCCTTTACAAGTGTATCTGTTTCAAGTCCAGGAGCAAATAATGTCCTAAATTCATCCATACACCATAATTGTTTATCTAAGGGCTCATTTGTTGTAATTCTGGTTATTTCGACTAGAAATGAGAAAATCCTGACTCCCTCTGGTAGAAAATCACCTGTCCACCATGAATTGTAAAAGGTTATCGATTTCAAAGTAATGGATTTTATGTCTAATTGGTCTGTTAAGTAGTACTCAAATTTGGCTTCATTACATTCTTGTTCATTGATTATGAAGTCCATTTCTATTTAATTCAAGAGATTTATTGAATTTAATACATTTTAATCTAATAAATAGAATGACTGATAAGAATCAGAAAATACTTTGCACTACATGTGACAAGTACATATCCTACAATAATATGGCTATTCACAGGAGAACCAAAGATCACTTAAGTAAATTAAATCCGGATTATGTCCCTATTGCTCAACCCCGAGCCCCATCACTGATCCCTAAAACTATGGATAAGAAACTTGCATTTGAGGAAAATGAGCTAGATGGCATAAAGAAAGTGAGTGGAATAGAAATAGTAAAACAATTTGGAAAGCCTGCAGTCACCATTAGTTTGAAGATTGACAGAGAAGCTAAACAAGTGTATGAATACAGAGATAAATTAGAGGAGGTATTATTTCAACTCAATGATTACCATCACAAAATTAGCATATCAGTATTTGCTCAGTTTGATCGACCTTTGGTCGAAGAGCAGAGCATTGATCGTCAAGGTGAAAGTGTTACACACCCCATTCAGTCTCCAATGGAAAGCATAATTTCAAGGAACCAGGCAATTTATGCCATAACCAACCAGTTAAACTACATTAAGACACAGATTGAGGAAAGGTACTTTCAAGGGTCTGGACTTACACTGAACAAAATAGAGTCTTGTAACATGACCATCTGTTCTTACAAGAGGTGTAAAGGTGGTCATTACACTAAATCACCATTTAAAACAAAAGCAGTAATAACTGTGGAATCAAATGACAATAAATGTTTTCTCTGGTCTTTATTGGCCGCTAAATATCTGAAAGAAAATCCAGAGACGGACTTTGTCCTGAGAGCAGAGCTCGAGAGTACATTAAATATTACTACCGATATGCTACAAATGACTTCGTCACGAGAACAGAGTTCGAAAACTACTGATATCAAAATCAAATCATTTCCTGTATGTATTCAAAAGGATATTCCTAAGATAGAGAGTGATAATAATCTCAAAATTAATGTGTTTAAATTGCAGAATGAATCGGCTAAGAGCACCTGTGAGGCAAAACTAGAACCTCTCTACCTGTCCAAGAATTATGATGATGATGATGTCATCGATCTGCTGTATTTCAAGGACCATTTCATGTACATAAGAGACATCAATCTTTTCTTCAGGACACTAGCTCATAGAGTGTATCTTTGCAGGAGATGCATGAATTACTTTTACAGGAAGTCAACACTAGATAAGCATAAAAAGAAATGTGAAGAACACGATAACTGTAAGATTACTTTGCCTCCACCTAACAGTAAATGGTCACAAATTAAATTTGAAAAACACTCATTCAAAAATAGAGTTCCGTTTGTGATCTATGCTGATTTCGAAGCGATAAGCACAACAGTCAATGATAACTCGAGCTCTGCTCTCAGGACAAAGTCCGACACAACTCAGACATATACCACTGTTACCACTAAAAAACTTTTTAAACAAAATGCATCAGCTGTTGGTGTTTATGTTCACTCATACTACACACACCTTTACAGTAGCCAGTATGTGTCTCACAGGGGTGCTGATGTTGTAGATGTGTTCTGTAATTGGTTAATCAGGATGGAAGAACAATTCTCTAATTTATTGAACTGTAACTTTCCTCTAACAATGACATATGAAGACTCGAGCTCTGCTCTCAGGACGAAGTCCGACTGGCATAAATATCAATTAGAAACACATTGTTACTATTGTAATCAACCTTTGGGATATGACAAGGTCAAGGATCATGATCACTACTGTGGTAGATATCGAGGTGCTGCTCACAACTCGTGTAATTTGAATGAAAAGAAAGCTATGTTTGTTCCAGTGTTTTTTCACAATCTCAGTAATTACGATTCTCACTTATTTATTAAAGAATTAATGACTAAGCTACCGAAGTACAAGAAACTGAAAATACTTGCCAAAACATCAGAGGAATACATTTCATTTCAGTTCGGTTGTTTCAGGTTTTTGGACTCGTACAGATTCCTGCAGTCCAGTTTAGACAACATAACCAAATCAATGTTGGATGATGATTTTAAAATTACCAGACAGCTGTTCCCAAATACCACTGACTTTAAGCTATTGAGGAAGAAGGGTTCAGTACCTTACTCTTTTTACACATCACATGAAAGCTACAATGTTACTTACCTAGAAAAGTCTATGTTTTTTGACGAATTAAAAAATGAAATGGCACCTGATTCTGCCTATGATGAAGCTAAGGTAATATGGGATCATTTCAAGATCAGGAATCACGGTGAGTTCATTGACCTCTACCTCAAAACTGATGTGATCCTTTTAGCTGATTTATTTGAGAAATTCAGGGATGTCAATTTGAACTACTTTCAGATAGATCCATGTCACTGTTACTCGGCACCAGGCCTAACCTGGCAAGCTGGTTTGAAGTACACAGGAATAAACCTAGAACTACTGACTGATACCAACATCTTACTTACTTTTGAGAAAGCAATACGAGGTGGAATTTCGGGTGTTATGGGAACAAGACATGTCAAGGCAGATGAACACCACAAACTACTCTACGTAGACGCAAATAATCTCTACGGCTGGTCCATGATGGAACCTCAACCCTATGGTAGTTTTGAAATGATAGATATTGATCCACTCGAGCTATGCTCTCAGGACAAAGTCCGACTTAACATGAATGTTATCAGTAAAGAGCAGATTATGGCAATTCCAAGTGATAGTGAAGTAGGCTACTTCTTAGAGGTTGATTTGGAGTATCCAGGAAATATTAAATTTAAGTCAAGGAACTTTCCATTCTGTCCCGAATCTCTCTTTATTGAAGATGATGAATTAAGTCCTTACCAGAGAGAGTTACTGGGCGATGATAAAAGATCAAATGTAGAGAAACTAATACTAACACAAAAGGATAAAACTAATTACATAGTGCATTACAGAATGCTACAGTTTTACCTAAAGCACGGAATGGTACTTAAGAGGGTTCATTCAGTGATAAGCTTTAAACAATCAAAGTGGTTAGCACCATACATTGATTTTAACACTAAAAGGCGTATGGATTCTAAGACTGATTTTGAGAAAGACTATTTTAAGCTCATGAATAATGCGTTCTACGGAAAGACTTGTGAGAATGTAAGACAGGGTTGAAATTAAATTTGTATCGGACGGGGAGAGAGCCAGGAATGTAATGGCCAATCCCAGGTTTTCATCGATATGCGTATTTGACGAACATAATGCTGCTATTAGCATGAGGAAAACATCAATGAAATTCAACAAACCAATCTACATAGGAGCTTCAGTACTTGAATTGTCTAAATTATTAATGTATGAATTCTATTATGAAGTTCTTCAACCGTACTTTGGTGAGAAAAATATTGAACTGCTGTATCTAGATACAGATTCATTTGTACTTAACATTAATACTGATGACTTAACTAAAGACTTAAAGGAGTTGAAACACTATTTTGACTTCAGTAATTATCCAAAAGATCATACACTCTATGATACCAGTAAAAAGAAGGTACCAGGCTACTTTAAGGATGAGCTAGGAGGAGTAGAGATGACTGAATTCATTGCCCTGAGAAGTAAGATGTACGCTTACAGGACCAAGACTATGTCTGGAGAGCAAGGCTCGACAAAAGATTACGATTCTAAGAAATTGAAGGGTATTGCCAAGAATGTAGTAAGGAGAAATATATCATTTGATGACTATGTTGATTGTCTTGAAAAGAGTAGGTCATTTTACCACAAGATGAGACACTTAAGATCAGATAAACACCAAATCTATTTGGAAGAAGTTGACAAAAAAAGCCTCAGTCCTTTTGATGACAAGAGGTTCATACTTGAAGATGGAATAAGCACCTTACCATTTGGAATGTATTATGAAGGCTACATGGATTACAGCGATTCAAACTTCGCTTGAGTCGAGCTTTGCTCTCTAGACCTTGTCCTAGTCGGACTTTGTCCTGAGAGCATATCTCGATTAAACTAATGAATAGGGTGGTGCTGATGGTAGTGTTACTTGGTGAAATTCATCCCTAACACCAAAGTAATGATAATAGTGATAGTGATACACCACATTAGGATTAGGACTATTTAGTCGGACTTTGTCCTGAGAGCATAGCTCGAGTCCTGTTTGATTTACTGAACTTTTAGTTTTTCTAGCATCTCTGTCTGTGCTAGTTTTTTTCCTTCTTCTAAAAAAGTCTTCTTTAAAGACTCTACATCGACAGCTGAACTTGCCTCCCTTTGTTTTTTCCTAATGGCATTTTTCATCGAAATGTATTTCTCCTTCTCCTTAAGAATCAAAGTAAACTCATCTGTAGATATGTGAGAATCGGTTAAGGCTTTACTAACCAAATCATTGATTGTGTTCAGTTTTGAAATTGCCAACATTCTGATATTCTCATGCTTTTCAATTTTCTTAAGAATATTCTTTTTCTCCCAGCCTAAGGCTGATGAAATAATGGCACTACCTATTGTTACGCCACCCAAAGCTAAGCCTATCGGTGCCGTGATGACACCAGCTAGAGCTGAAACACCAACAGAACCGGCTGCTACGCTAGTTAAATTAAGGAAGTGGCTAATGCCAGTAATTACGCTAAATGCTTTTTTGTACTTTGAAAATATCTTTCTTCTAAATTCAATCTCGCTTTCTAAGAAACTCTTAACCTCACATATTTGTTGTAGTCTGAAAGCCTGAGGGTTACTTTCTGTATGCTTTTCAGACCTTTCATAGTTTAATTGACTTTCAGAGTTTAAATTACTTAAATCTGGATAAACCTTTTTGTCTCCATCCATTTAATTAGTGGGAATAACTAGAATCAGTTGTTCTGTCATTTCTAGTGTTTAGTGTTGATCTTGCAGACACTACAGGTTTTTTAAGTACATTAAATTTTAAAGGTTTTTCTGACCCAGCAGGCCCAGCAGGTTTTAAAGGTTTTTCAGGACCAGGCTCCAACTTTGACTCTACTTCTGCCTCTAATTCTCTATGAAATCGTTCTAATCTTTATTTCCAATTACGTGGTCGTTTTGTGTAACCCCAAGTTCTATTCATTTAATTAAGTAAAATAAAATCAATTCACTGCAAAGAGTAAATTTCTTTCAAGTCTATTATTCAACTTAATCATCTCGTTTATGATTTCTGTCTGACTACATATGTTAATGTTCTGGTTCATTCTCATGTTATTATTTAAATTCGATAATCTATCAAGCAGAATCATATTTTCATCACGAAGATAATCCCCGAAATGCTGTGATATCACTATTTTCCAATCTGGTATTACATCCTGGTCTCGAAAGACAAACCAGTTTTCACTTCTCATCTTTACCATGAAATCCATTGACCTATCCAATTGATCCTTAAATAGTGTGTAGTCTACTTTAGCACTCTTCTGTCTGTTTTCTGTCTTTTCCATTGGTCTCATGTTAAACCAAGCAAAGCACAGTTCAGGTTTATCTTTGAATTCCTTGATTGGTAAGACATGATCCAACTCTTCTTCTTCTATTCGAACTCTGTTCTCGGGACTTTGTCCTATTGGAGATAGACTCCTCTGGTACTCTAACCACTGATGGAAGAAACTGTCTGTACATCCTAGATTAAATGAGGAAATATGAATTAAAACATGATCTGCAGTTACCTCTATTTCCGTTTTTACCAAATTCACCATCACTTAGTAATTTAATTTCATAACATTTATTACATCCCTTGATTTTACTTGAACCACATTCTTTACAGTAATCAAGTAGTTTATTACGCCTGTTCTTTTCAAAATTAATTTCAGGTTTCTTTTCACAGCACTTAACACAATAAATTGTAGGTTGATTTTCCATGTTTTGATTCATCATATTATTCTGATTTATCATATTTTGATTTTCCATGTTTTGATTTTCCATGTTTTGATTTAACATAATCTGATTTAAGATAAACTGATTTATCATATTTTGATTTAACATAATCTGATTTATCATATTTTGATTTAACATATTATTTTGATGCAAATAATACAAAAACTTCTGAATATTTTGATTCATCATATTATCATGATTCATCATATTATCATGATTCATCATATTATTCTGATTCATCATACCATTTTAATTATCAAATATTGCTCCCTCCATTTCTTTCTTTATTTAGTAGGACATTTTTTTTTTAAATTACGTTTTTCGAACTTGTTCTTGTGACTTAAGTCACTTTAGAGACTTTATTTCATTTCAATGATTTGATATCAGAAACTGGTAACAATTCATTGAACTTATCACTGTAACCCTTCCACTTCACTAATCCGTATTTCTTGCCTTTACTGGTCTTGTACCTTAGGATTTTCTCGATCTTGTACTCTAGCTGGTCAGGATTAGGAACATAGCTCAATTCCTCTTCATAGAAATATCCTTGAATTTCTTCTTTGTGGTAATCCTCAAGCTTGTAGACGATAGGGTGAGTAAAGATGATCTGTTTGATTTGGAACACCTCCTCAGTGTAGTTGGGCATGTAACCTTTACCGAAAATGGACTTGTACTTTGAAATTCTTACACTGTCACCTACTTTGTACTTTGGATCACCAAATGTCTCTTTGAGGTGAAGACCGTAAAGATTGTACCACACTGTTCCTTCGTTTTCCATCTTTCTGGCGTCTACAGGTTTCATACCTATTGATGAGTGAAATGTGTTGTTGTAGCCGCTGACCAGGTCATCCAGAACGTCAATCCACTTGTCAGTCTCCTTAGCGGTGAAATAACGCCACATTTTTTCTTTAAGGGTTCTATTGAATCTCTCTACTACTGCTGCCTTCTTATCAGATTTTGTGGAGAACCATTCTATGTCATTTTCTGTTAAGAGTTCCTTGAAGTGTTTGTTGTAAAATTCTTTACCGTCATCAAACTGGATTTTCGTTGGTTTTGCTTCCTCAAATATCACTTTAAATGCATCTCTGATTTCTTCTCCCCTCTTACTCTTAACTGCTAGAGCCCAAGAAAAACGACTAAATAGATCTATGACTGTTAAAATGAATCTGAAACCCTTATTCGGACTTTGTCCTGAGAGCATAGCTCGATTCTTACTCTCGAATTTCTGCATGTCAACCAGATCAGCTTGCCACTGTTGATCGATGTACGATACCATTGTCTTCCTGAAGGTGAATTTCTTAATGGCCGGTTTGTGTAGTTGGTGAGTTGGTAGTGTTTCTAGAAATTCTTTCACTTCTTTTTGTTTAATAAGTTTTCCTGAGCTCTGCTCTCGTGACGAAGTCATATCTTCCTTGACCTGTTTCCAGATTTTACTCAAAGAACTGTAAGCCACGGGACTCTCGGGATTGTAGTACAAATCCCTTAGATACTGCTGTGTGTCATCCTTTACATCCATTTAAATGAGTGAAGTATTTATTTACGAGCCACACAATATGTTAATTTCTGGTGTTACCAATTGTGGTAAGACATATTTTGCCCTTGACCTCTTAGAAAAGGAGTATCGGCACAAGTTCCAGAACATAGTCATTTTCTGTCCAACATATTTCAACAATAAGACATATGAAAGGAAATGGATTTACCAAGACAAGAACGTCTACATAGTTAATCCCGAAGCTGTGGCCAGTAATTTGGACCTTGTGCTTCAGTTTGCTACTCTGACCTTTGCTGGTTCTAACACATTATTCCTCATTGATGACTGTGCTAATTTGAGAGACACAAAAAAGAAGGTGTCCGAGTTATGTAATCTTGCCTTTTCCGGCAGGCACTACAATCTCACTGTTTGGTTACTAGTTCAGAAGTACAATTCAGTTGTCAAGGACTACAGAGAGAACATAAGAATTTTAGTATTATTTTTTAATAAGGATGAATCAGCCATGAAAGATGCCTTAGAAGAAAACAGTGTTATTCCTAAGGAGAAAAGACAGTACTACATAGAAGAACTTAAGATGAAAAAAGGATCAAAACTGATCATTAGACTACAACATCCATTTGGATTTACTCTTTCCCATCAAAAATCTTAGTCCCGCTTCTGATCGAGCTATGCTCTCAGGACTGTGTCCGATCATCAGGACTGTTTCCGATCATCAGGACTGTGTCCGATCAGTGGTCTTAGTCTTTCTAACCCTAGTAAAATAATAAATTATTAACCCTAAACCACTAAGTCCTAGGATAATCCATAGGTACTCGTATTTCTTCATTTCATCACTAGGTTGGTAGTAATCACTTAATTGTGGTCGCTGAGGTAGTACAATAGTTCTTTCTGGATGTAAATGATTGTAAACAGTGCTGAATCAGTATTGTTAAAATCAATAGAAGCGTCTCTTTCTCTCTTTAATTCAAGATTAACAAAGTCAATAGTACTCTTTCTATGCTCCTCCCATTCTGTGGAGGCCTTCTGTAATTGCTCCTGAGCCAAATCATGTCTTTTCACTTCATCTTCATAACCGTTTTTGTCTAGTGACTTGAAAAGGTAACCGGATCCAGTGAATGCTAATCCATTGATTATTGCAGATCCAAATAACATGCCAATGCCAGCCATTTAATTCCAGTGAAAATGTTAATTCCAGTGAATTTAATGATGTGTCGCTGAGAGCATAGCTCGAGTTAATACCAATTGGTACTGTACATTATGACCATTAAGATCGATGATGTCACCTTTTTCATCAGTTAAGCGAATATTCAGCTTATTGAATCTTGGTTTACAGGGAATTGCTATTGGTTTCTCAAAGGTGTATGCTATTAAATCTCCAAAATTAGCTTCCTTTATTGGTCTTGTGGTTAGCACATCAGATGCTTCACCATTACTTAATACACTAGTAGATTCGATTATGTCACAGTGAAAAACAAAATGGTTAATTGGTCTAAAATTGATAGGTTTCTCGCTTACAACATCATCCTTACTTTTATTGTCTAAAGGGTAAGGCCATTCTGATTTCATGCCAAATAATTCATTACTTTTACCAAGAAAATAGATCTGATAATGCGCCTCATTTTTTCTCTTTAGGAAGTGTAAGATGGCCTTACCTGTTGGTTCTTCAAGGTCAAATCTGACAGCACCTCTACTCATACTATTTTCTTTCAACTTATCCGCAAATACTTTTGAAAAGCTCTGTAGGTCATAGAGACCATCTGGTAGCGTAATCTCTGCCACATCAAACCCCTTAACTTTGATTCGGTTATTCTCCCTGGCTGCACTTATGTTGTAGAATGTACAAGGTATTACTGCAAAAGTTAAAGTGATGCTACATGCATCCTGAATTTCAGTCTTGAGATTGACTGTTAAATCACTTGAACTCTGATCTGGATAGTCACTTGAATCTATGTTCATTACAGTAACCATTTAGTTAAGTAAATTTTCGTTTTCAAATTTACCTTTTATCAAATAAGTAAATTATTCTTATTTCATAATATTTCTGGGTAGGATTCCTTGATCGTAAAGGTACTCTAATGTTCCATTGCTAATAGCTACAGTTCCGCCCAGTTTAAGAATTTCCTCTAGGTTGGCCTGACTTGGGGGACCAATATTGATTCTCAAGAACCTTTTCAGTAACATAGAGTAACCAATTGTTGTTGATGCCAACAGTAAACTTTGATACAGTGTATTTATGATATCTTTCTTTCCTGGTGTATCCATTTAATTACTTAGAAAATCACTAGTAAAACTCATTTATCTAGTATTCAGTGCTGGAGCGAACTTTGTTCTTGCAACACCTCAGTGTTGGAGCGAACTTTGTTCTTGCAGCACCTCAGTGCTGGAGTGAAGCAATCTGAGAATTATGAATGTTAACCTGGGCGTCAGAAACCACGAATATGTGCATTTTGTATGGTCCCTTTCCAGATTTCTTTGTAATAGATAATTGAATACCATATTTTGTGTTCTGGAGCTTCTTTCCTGATCCGTGTAGACGATTATCTTCAGAAGTTCTCAGGTCCAACCATAAACCATAGTGATTAGAATCACCATAGTATTTCTCCATGGTCATGTTACAGTCATGAGTTTTCTTCAAATCTTCAGACATAAAATGTTTCTTGATCTCCTCCCATTGATCCATCATTCTCATTCCTTCTGGGAACACCTGATTGGCAACACCCTCTATTGTGATCTGCACTTTACTTATGTTAGGGTTTTCAAACTTCTCTGAATCTCTAGCTCCATCTACATAGTCAGACACAAATAGTAACAATAATCCTTTAATAGACATTCTTGGAAAGTTGATGTTCTCATTAATTAGTGTTTCATTAGCAGTAACATTGACTGTCTTAAAATGGTCTACCCAATCATAAAATATTGAGAATCCAGAATTGTACTTGTTACTCAATTGACTAGCAATCATTTTGTTGGTTACGGTGTCATATTCAAAACAAATATTCTCTAGTTTGTAGCCCATACTTGCTGTGGTTGCGGTAACTATGATCTCTTCCTTTGGTGCTAATGTGATTTCAATGATAACATCTTCTTGAATGGGAAACTTGTAACATGGAGCATGATGGTGAAATAATTCAAAATCTAACGGTATTTTGTACTTCTTGTCAAACACTTTCTTTAATGTCTTTTCATTAGCTGTTTCTCCAGTGACATCAGCTTCAGCGACTCCTGATCTTAATTCTCTAACTGAATACCCTGAAAAACTCTATCATTTCTTTCTTCTTCTGTTAGCCACAGATCTTTAAATGTAGAATAATGACTGTATTCGTCAAGGTCAAATATCTGCTCTGTTCCCCACTTAACCACCATCTTTGAGATTAGGTTTCTACCAAGATTATTTACAACACTATTTTTAGAATCACCAGAAATGGTTACATCAGCAGACAGATAAAGAGATTTAGGTACAAAGAATGTATTCTCTCGCAATGCCGGTATTCTAACATACAGTGTTTCTTTGGGGTTAGCAGATGAGGGGTTATGAGTAATGATATGATGCTGCCTCTCAGCTTTCAAACCAAGTGGAATCTTATGTGCCCTTTCGGTATTTAATAAATATCCTGTTGCCATTTCTATTTATTTACTAGTAAAATTATGTACATGCAGTGAACAGTGCCAACATCATATATCAGGTAAAATGCACGGAAACGAATGTACAGTGTACAATACTTACAATACTTACATTTTCCAGGCAAAATTAAGGCCTCTAAAATTCATGGAGCGTGGCTTTATGCCACATATGGTAATTGATAAACTATTCTTTATTGTAATATTGATCGGCTCTCATTAGCAATTCAGTCATGCGCATTTTGGTCCTTAACAACGATCCCTGAGAGGAGGATGGTTGCTATGCCTATGCAAACACCTTGTTGTGTTTGTCATGGATGATCGTTGGACACATGTTCGATTGCGACATCTTTCATTGTAACATCTAACTAAACAAGCTTGACATAGGCCAGACTCGAACCCGGGTATTCTGCGTGGTAAGCATATGTTATCCCACTAGGCTATTGAACTTTCTATTTAGATCAATAACATTTATGCCTATTTAAAAGTAACATCTGTTTAAGGTAATAAGAGCGCCTATTGATTATGCGCGTCACAGCTGTCATGTGATATCTCATTCAGTGTGGCACATGCATGGGAATAGGGTTCATTTCTCTGCTATTTTTTAACGGATATTCGCAAATGAGGTATCCTTGGAAAGCTATTGACGTGTACTTTCTGTTGGAATACAGTAAGTCATGATTACATTAACCCATTGAGCTCTAGTATTCCCTCACCATTTCATTGACCATTTCATTGCAACGCTTCACTGGGAATCTCATGAATGATAGAATATATGTATTGTGGTGGATGGTTCTTTGGGGGTTGTAGGCTAATTTGGGGCAAAAGACCTGTAAGGGCTTTTGGTCAAAATAGCTTAGAAATACCTACATTCCTACCACCACAATATACACTTTCTAGGAAGGAAAGGATCCTCATCTCCAACCCCGTGCAAGGCCTTTTGAGGAAGTTTTACAAGATGGGTCGTTGTCCCAGGATGTCCCAACTTGCGTTGATTGATAATTTGTTAGTTCGTGATCCTAACCACTTTGTCGCCGGTGAATTGCATAATCATTGTGATGAATGGGAAAAACTCCTTAATTCTGTGTCAGATTCTGATTTGCCTTGTGATAAAATTAGAAGCTGGTTGAAAGATGGGGTGGATGTTACTCAGTTTTTTAAGCCTTTCAAGGGCAAATTTAAGAAGCAGCAATATGATCACGCACAACCACCTTCTCGATATTTTGAGAATTCACCTAGTTGCAAGGATTTTGAGAGTTTTATTACGGCTGAACTTGAGGAAAAAATTAGAAATGGAGCAATCACTGTGCTCGGTAAGGTTGGGGAATGTGAGCTTCCACACATAGTTATGCCGCATGATGGGAGATTTTTTAATATGTGGATTTAGGATTCCCCTTTCTGTTTAGAGAATTTACGTGATATGCACCGGGTCATCGGTAAGGATGCCAAGATGGTATCGTCTGACGAGAAGTCAGGGTATAATCATATTCGTTTGTCGGCAGAGTCTCGAAAGTTCTTCGGGATTCAGTTTGGGGGGTACATTATGGTGTATAATACCCTTCCATTTGGATGGAAGGCGGCCCCGTATATTTACCAGACAGTAGGCATGGTGCCAACGCTGTATCTGCGTAGTTTTGGTATTTGCACTACGCAGTATATAGATGATAGATTTGCAGCGGAGGCAATTAGCCAAAGTACAGGCAAGGTGGTAATTAACATAGATCTTACTAGGTATGCATTAATACAGTTGTTGGATCGGTTAGGATATTTCTTCGCACTACACAAGAGCAGTTTGTTGGGGGTGACATCATTGAGACACCTGGGCTTTATTGTGGACTCTGAAAAGCAGGCTTATTTATTACCCCAGGATAAAAAAGACAGTTTCATAGCTTTGAGACAAAGTATATTGGAGCGGGAGACGGTAGATGTGAGAACACTACAGAGATTGGTTGGGAAGTGCGTTTCTTTGGTACTCTTTGTACCTGCAGCGAAATTATATACAAGGGAGATTAATAGGGCTATATCGTTTTGCCTACAACATGATAGACAAGTGCAGCTTTATCCCGAGTTAGTGGAGGAGATTAAACATTGGGAGTTTATTGATTCATGGAGTGGTTTTCTATCATGGAAATTAGTGTGTCATAAGCAGGTGATGTTGGCGACAGATGCGTCTCTGTTTAAATTCGGTGTGAAGATGTTGTCAGGGTATATGCCGGTAGCTCGTTTTCAGATTTTTTGAGAGAGGGGGATGATAGACCGATACATTTAAAGGAGGCAGATGCTCTTTGCTGTGCTCTTCAGTCGATTGGGTTTCAGATTGCGGGTCATAGGGTAGATGTGTTTACGGACAGTAAAGTTGTAGTGGCAGCATGGGAAAATCAGGGAGTGAGAGACAGAGCACTGAGTGATATGGTGAAAAAGTTGTTTCAGCTTGTGTATGGCTTCTGTGTTGATTTGAGGTTGTATTACATTCCGTCTGGTGACAATCCTGCTGATGCTCCATCAAGAAAGTTGTGTATGTCAGATGTAACGTTGTCTGGTAAATCATGGCACACAGTTCAGCGGTTATTTGGCCCTCATACGTTGGATTTAATGGCGTTAGACAGTAACGTCATGAAAGATGCGGATTCACGGCCTTTGCGTCATTTCACACCAGGGCCAAGCCCAAACTCAGCAGGAGTTAATTTGTTCGCTCAAAACATTATGCCATGCGAGAATCCATACGTTTTTCCACCATACCCCTTGATTTTGCCACTTCTGACTTTCTTGATGGAACAAAAGATAGCAGGCTATACACTGGTGGCTCCTGGACTGCAAAATTCCCCTATTTGGGCTCCAGTTATACGAATGTACACAAAGTCGTCTGTTTGTCTGCGATATAAAGGACAGAAGGGGGTAATTTTGCTGCCATCGAAGAGAGGATTTATTTTGGATACCAACGGGTTAAAACATGCCTTGTATGTTTATAGATTATCCTTTCAATAGAGTGTTTACAAGTTTAAAAAAAATTGGCATTTGTACATTCCAGGTTATTAGCAATGTAAGAGGACCACAGGTTAATATAGCGGCTATTGAAAACAGGATTTCATACCTTAATACAGTTTGGCAAGGTTCGGATAAGTATAAGAGACAGTGTAGTGTGAAGAAGTCATTGTTACTCTTTTATGATGAGCTGCCGTATAAGCCATCTTTGAGTACGCGTCATCCGGTAGATGTGTTAAAGTTTTTAGTTGATAAGGATACTGTTGGGAAAACTAAAATCCATAATATACAATGTCCCTATTTGGGGAATAAGCGTGAGATAAGGTGTTCTTGTCCACTCAGATTGGCTGCTGCGACAGCTAAAAATTTAGCTCAAAAATTGGTGGACGTTTTTGAGCTAGAAGGTAGAGGCAGGGAATGGAACATAAAAACAAATAGTGGAAATCCTGCATCATCACTGGTGTTTAAGAATTATTGCAAACAAATAGCCTTAGAACATGCTCAAGCTCATGTTTTACCATCTCAGGTTAAGCCACTTTTCTTGAGTAAGCTTACCCAGCTGGCGAAATATATTGATAACCAGTTTGGTAGGCCGGATCTGTCATTGAGACAGAGGTTTGTATTGATAAGGGACCAGGCATTTTTCAAACTTCTTTACTTTGCCGGAGACAGAGCGACTGATTTATCTAGAGTTCCTTCACAGGAGGTGAAAAGATTGTCGGATGACTCAGGCATGTTATTTTGCCATACCATTACGAAGACAATAAGGGGTGGAAATTCAACTGTAAATCAATTTGTTGTTAAGAGATGTGAAGATAAGCAGATATGTCCAATAGCAGGCTTGGAACGGTATATCCGTTGGTGTAAATCAAAGGGTGTTAACCTAGCATATGGATATTTATTTAGGGTGGTAGACGAGTCGGGTAGAGTCTTGTACGACAATGTTACATATTCTGTAATGTATTTGAGATTCAGAGAGTATTTGGTAACCTTGGGAATTTACCAGGGTGAAACCCCACATAGTCTCCGTGCGGGATGCTCAGTACTTCTCGGTCTGTCAGGATCAGTCGAAAATGAACGGCAAATGATGGACCATGTCGGTTGGGCGACTCAAGAGTCCGCTTCGTTTTATAGCAGAGTAGAAAAGGTTAGGGATGCGGCTGTCGTTGCCGGACGTTTGGCGGATTCGACTACTAATTCGGACAATTTTGAGAAAGTGTTCTATGAATGTGTGCCAGATAGCTTATCAAATGCGTTTGGTTAAAATGTGTATGGAGGAGAGTGATACCCATATTGTAAGATATCCATTTTTGGCATCAAATATGGGTATAGGGCAGAGGTCAGAAATTAAGTATTATCAGGGTTCTGCTGGTATCCCTGTGTTTTAACGCATTTTACGCCCTATAATCAACTTAAAAGTTGATTATAGGGCGTAATATGCGCAATAAAGTAATATATTATACGTTTTCCTTTTCTGCATTGTTTTCGGACAAAGTGTTGGGAAGTATTGGGGAGTAAGTATTGGGGGTGGGAAAAAGGGGAACAGTGTACTGGGATGTATACATTGGTGAATATTACAACATGCTGGTTTTCCTCCCCAATACTTCTGTGTCAAAGAGTCATGAGAAGCAAGTAGTGCTGCTGGTGATGAGGTAACATCACTAGCGACACTACACGGCGAATACCATGACTCGTCCATTTTATCCTGCGTGACGTAGAAGATGTTGGAGTGATGAGACAATATATTAAACATCGGTAAAGACTCGGGGGTGCATGGCAAGTGGTTCCCCTCCCCGCCCACCCTTCCTGAGTAAGCGGTTGTATCCTTTCATGCTCTTTGACACATGCTGGTTTTCCTCCCCAATACTTCTGTGTCAAAGAGTCATGAGAAGCAAGTAGTGCTGCTGGTGATGAGGTAAATTCGGTATGTCTCGGCTGCCAGTGCATGAAGTTAAAATCAGTGTATTTTTTCTCAAAATCACAGCGCAAATTATGATGTAATGAGCTCTTACATTTAACATGATGCTTAGTTTATTGTGAAATATGTGATGCGTGGGGTTTGATACATTTATCGTGACCTCTCGAGAGCGTAAGAAAGTCATTGAAATAAATGTTTATGAATTTTAGATGAAGCCAAATATAAATAGGCTTCTCGCTATACTCAGTTGAGCGGTCTGCAGAGCCTCCTATCCCTACAGAAACTGGGGGAAAGTAATGCCTGAGGAGGCGACGAATATTGTGCATGTCTGCCACCATCTTTAGGTCCTCACTCCCGGGGGGAAATCGGCCTGAGAGCCAGTTTGGACGTGGACCGTGAGTCGTAAAGTGGGAAGACACAGTCCACAGGCTGATGACCCAAGTCAAAAGCCGGAATGAAGGGTGTGCCGCCCGCCAGGTTGTGACACCCGACTGACGGCCTACCGGGGTGTCTGAAGACAAAAACTTGACCGTGTGACATGCCGAGACAGTCACAGGCAAAGAGGTAAGCAAATGCACCACCAACTCACACCCAAGGGGGTTGGGAACTCGCCAGAGAGAAGAGGACCAGGAGAAGGACCACAAAGCCTGTTTTTCAGACTCACATACCTCCAGGTGAGCGCTGGCGGGGAAGGGAGGACGGCACACATCCAGCCTCACCCAAGTTTGTACCCCTGGATACAAAGGAAGGTGATGGGGTCCAATGGAGTTCCCCATCACCAACGCTCAACACAGAGATCATCCTGGGGAGCACACCACCCAGCCCAGCCCAGCCCAGGTGGCGGGGTCAGGAGAGACTACTGTCACTGCAGAGCCCCGAGCATCACGCCACTGTGAAGCGGGGTTCCTGCGGAAGTAGTAGCCTGGGGCTGCATCAGCCGGCTGGGATTTCTAGGTCCCCTCTGCGTAGGTTCTTCGACTTCTTGACAGATTTACCGGCATAATTGATTGAAGAAGCCATCCTCGGGTTGAGTTTTGGGTAGAGGTCTTCATCCTAAAAGCAAAGCATGGCATATACCAGGTTTTTTAGTGGTGAGAATGATATTTTGAAAGGGGTGGTGTGGTGGCGTAACCATGGCCAGGTGGATGTGCCTTGATATCCTAGTCAGGGATATTGGCAAAACAGACTAGTTCATCCCACCCTCGCTGTGCTAGTTGTGAATCGACTTCTAACACACCAGCCCTGAAAACATCAAGGCCAAATCTCCATCAGTTCCAAAGTTCAGGGTCAGAAGGGATTTGGACAGACTGACTAACGCAATGATGCAAGGCGTTTTCTCTCTATCCGTACCAAACATTTTCGTTGTAGGGAATAATAATAAATGTGAACAAATACTCAAAAGTATATTTTTAGCCGCAGTAGCCTTGTGGCTGAGACATGGAACTAGTGGTCTGGTGGTCCTTGGTTTGAAGTATACTGTCGGCGTAAGACGCAGCCCACCAAAACATCAACAGATGAAATGAATAGGAAGAGCTGTTCTCAAGTTATTGTATAGAAACGACAATTTGACAGGAAATGTTAATCGCATTGTACCTGCTATTGAAAGGAACCTCCCCTACTGCACCCCAATATTCCAACAAAAAAAAAGAAATCAATCGCAAAAGCAATTCTCAAGTTAATCATGCTGAATCAAACAAGAGGCCCAAGGGCCTGGGGCTCAGCTGAGTAAGCAGATACAATTCATAGTTTAGCAGTTTTACTGATACTTTTAGATATATTTGGCAAGGACTATATAGTTACAATAACCATGGATGCTTCAATTTGTCAAATGTGAAAGATGTAAGTGACATCACATGAAGTAATGCAGTGCGAGTACGACATTTCCAATAGAGCCAGGATCTATGTCACAGTAGTATGTCAGAGTAGTATATCCTGAAAAGGTATTTGGACACTTACATGATCAGTGTACCGTTGAGCCTGGGTCTGGTGCAATACCAACTTGAAATGGGGGGGGGGGGGTTAGTGGATTTAGCAGTGTTTGGGATGCCCTGTATGTGAAGAAGTAAGATAAAGAGGCGCTTAAGAAAATTAACTTTATTGGCAAAAGATTGACCTGACCTGCAGGTGATTGGAATTTAACAAAGGCTGATTGCAATCATGGAGTAAATTATATAAGAAGTACTGATTTGGCAAAGATTATTACAAGACGTCAAGATGGAAAGTGATTGTACAGTGTTGGCTGTAGCACCTGCTGACTCCAGGAGGAACATGTGAGACAGCTGGTGTGTTGCCAAATCTGGACCTACTTTCCGTCAATGCTGAATACGTCGATGAGAGCTCTCGAACTATCATTCCATGCAAAAAATGGCAATGACAACACCACTAACAACTTCAAATTATTTTCCGGTTATGATAACACAACACGCATCTTCATGATCATGATCTTTCTCAATCTAACTGAATGACCT
The DNA here is from genome assembly GCF_910592395.1 of Lineus longissimus. Classification (NCBI taxonomy): domain Eukaryota; kingdom Metazoa; phylum Nemertea; class Pilidiophora; order Heteronemertea; family Lineidae; genus Lineus; species Lineus longissimus. The sequence continues at coordinate 9,128,963 of NC_088317.1, forward strand.
AATCGTCTTGGACGCACAACCACATATCAATCCACCCCGACGATCGACACATCCAATCGATTCGATAACACTCGATACAATTTTATAAATAAACAAAGTTTTCGTGCTTTTAGCTGTCAACATCAATGGCTATAATATACTCCTGCAGAATAGTAGAACTAATAGAACTAATTACCCAAGTTTCCAATAGAACACAAATCAGAACATCACCCATCAGCTGGACTCAGATCTGCATAAATTACGATAAATAATGAGGTCGTCGCTTCAATTTCGCAAAGAAAGTTGACTCCATTCGAAGGTTGTTTTGACCAAATTCCGTTGAACTCATCGTTATGAGGGCATTTGAACACATTCTCGTTGATCTTTTCTAAAAACGTGTGAAGTTTCGTACCAAAATACATTTCCGTAAAGGCTTAAATAAGAAAATTTGTCACTTACAAAATCATCGCTCCGGTAGAAATAAAAAGGTCACCGCCATTTTCTTGATGATAGTACTCCAGGTAACCTCGACCGCGCAGTTGAGGGTCGAGCCGCCTCGTCAATTTACCCCAGACGAGCCGTTCATACAGTGGATGCACTGGCAATACCAGTAGTCCGGTATTCCCTGGTTCGAGGTTTTCATGTCAGTTCGCGGCGGGAAATTTAAAGCGGAATCATCTGGGGTCAACAGTTTTGCTCACTACCGCCAACTGGTGATATAAATCGACACTAATCTATTTTATATCAAAACTTCTGTATCATGAAGACCTTTTCAACTTTATTTCAAGCTTTTATCTGCTGGAATATAGCGTCAAAAAATTGTTTTTTCATTTACGCATTTTGCCCCCTGGGGAGCTGAATTTAAATCGAATCGCCCAATTTTTTTTCCGTAAGCAACATTTTCTGCGGTGTTTATAAGCAAGACTAGATTTGAAGTGCCTCGGTTGTATGATTACAAAATGCCCAACTTTGTCTACAGATGGCTAGATGGAAGGATGGATGGAAGGACGGACACCAATCGAATAGCTATTTGACTAGCTCCGCTGACTTTGTCAGCTGAGCTAAAAATGTTCATGGCCCAAAGTAGCAAAATCGAGAATCGAAAGGACATTCATCTACCTATAATCAAATAAATCAAAAAGAGATGAAATCATTGCAAAAAGCAATTCTCAAGTTATTGTGCGGAAACGACAATATTTTACAAACAAATTTGATGGCCCCTAGTGGCAAAACCAAGAATCGCAACGGACCCTTATCAAAAGGAACCTCCCCCTACTCCACACCAATATTCTAACTAGAAATAAAATCAATCGTAGAAGTTGTTGTCAACTCATCGTGCGGAAACGAAACATTTGTTGACGGGTCCCTAGTGGCAAAACCAAGAACTGCATCGTGCCTTAAATCGAAAAAAACCTTCCCCTATCCAACAGCAATGAACCACTAAGAGATGAAATCAATGTGAAAAGCCATTCTCAAGTTATCCTACAGAAATAACACTTTTACCAAAAATTGCAGAAGGCTTCTTCACACGGGAGCCTTGGAGTAATTCCCTTTCCAGACTTTCTGTCTCCATACATTTGTTCTACTTCTGGCTATCCTTTTAAGACAGGATGTCGCTTGCCCGTACCCAACAGCAGTAAACAATCAAGAGCGGAAATCAATGCGAAAAGCTGTTCTCAAGTTATCCTGCGGAAACAAAAAATCTTACGAAAAATGCAAAACCGAGAATTGCATCACACCACTATCAAAATAAACCACCTCCTACTCCACCCCTAATTTCCCACAAGAAATAAGATCAATCTCAAAAGCCGTTCTCAAGTTATTGCGTTGAAACCGAAAATGTTGATGGCTCCCTATAGTGGCAAAACCGAGAATTACATCATGCCGAATATCAAACCTTTCCCCCTACCGACACCAATAAACCACCAACAAGTGATGAAATAAATGCGAAAAGCTGTTCTCAAGTTGACCTGTGGAGATGAAAATGTGAACGCTGACCACCGCCATTTCCGTAAACAAATAACCATGATTTTTTGGGAGAAAAAAAAGGTTAATGAAATGGCCAGGGCCATTGTGCTCACCTCATGTGGAGGAAAGATGGATAAAGAGTATGGTATTGTGTCATGTAGTGTTAGGTTTGATGTAGGTCCAAGCAATTACAATTTCCCCAAAATGGCCAATTTACAGTACATTCGACCTCTGTGACCTTGAAAAGTAGGTCAAATCAAAGAAGACCCGGGTGACACATTGAATGGTTGTTAGAATTAGATGTACCTATGATATAAAATTGGTGCCAATCGGGCAAGTAATACTAGGAATAATGGCATTTTGAAGAATGTAGGATTTGGCCCCCTCCCTGGAGGCCAAACGGCAAATCAGACTTCGGTACCTGAGACCACCTGACCAAGGGGTACATGTGTACTTAATTTGTGATCAATAGTCATTGCAGTTAAGAAACGTGCCATAGTTACGGCCTGACGGCCAATTTACGCCATTTGACCTCTGTGACCTTGACAAGAAGGTCAAATTAAAAACCTGTGTGACATATACTGTATGGTGGTTAGATGTACCCATGATATGAAATTGGTGGCAATCGGGCAAGAAGTTAAGGAATAATCACATTTTTAAGGTTTTTGGATTTTGCCCCCTGGTGGTCAAGTGATGAATCATATTGTACCAAACTTCGGTCCCTGAGATTACCTGACTAAGGGGTAAATGTGTACCAAATTTGGGATCAATAGTCATTGCAGTTCAGAAACGTGCCATCGTTACATCCTAACGGCCAATTTACACCATTTGACCTCTGTGACCTTGAAAAGGAGGTCAAATCAAAAACCTGGAGGATATATGATGCACCTTTGCTAGAAGTATCTACCATATTTTTTTCAAAATTTCCCGACTACTATTAAGGGAGATATTGCATATTTTCACTTTTAACGTTTGGCCCCCTGGTGGCCAAACCATGAAACGAATCGGACCGAAACTTGGTCTCCAAGGTGTCATTACATAAGGGTACATGTGTACCAAGTTTCAACTCAATAGCTCTAACAGTTACGAAACGTGCCCTGCTAACGGACGACGGACGACGACGACGACGACGACGACGACGGACGACGGACGCCACGATATGGGATAAGCTCACCTCTGCTAAGAGGTGAGCTAAAAATGGGGAGTATATATTGCCCCGGTTAAAACCTAAGGTGGGAATAAGCTTTCATTGAAAAATGTAAGGAGTTCCGATGACCACAAATCACTTGTAAGGTTCAAGGAATACTAGTCTTCAATTGGTTTACGTTTTCGTATCATCTACATGCTCCCATCTTGAAAAATGAACTGGCCAGGGCCATTGTGCTCACCTCATGTGGAGGAAAGATGGATAAAGAGCATGGTATTGTGTCATGTAGTGTTATGTTTGATGTAGGTCCAAGCAATTACAATTTCCCCAAAATGGCCAATTTACAGTACATTCGACCTCTGTGACCTTGAAAAGTAGGTCAAATCAAAGAAGACCCGGGTGACACATTGAATGGTTGTTAGAATTAGATGTACCTATGATATAAAATTGGTGCCAATCGGGCAAGTCATTACTAGGAATAATGGCATTCGGTACCTGAGATCACCTGACCAATGGGTACATGTGTACTTAATTTGTGATCAATAGTCATTGCAGTTAAGAAACGTGCAATAGTTACGGCCTGACGGCGAATTTACGCCATTTGACCTCTGTGACCTTGATAAGAAGGTCAAATTAAAAACCTGTGTGACATATACTGTATGGTGGTTAGATGTACCCATGATTTCAAATTAGTGGCAATCGGGCAAGAAGTTAAGGAATAATCACATTTTTAAGGTTTTTGGATTTTGCCACCTGGTGGTCAAGTGGTGAATCATATTGGACCAAACTTCGGTCCCTGAGATCACCTGACTAAGGGGTAAATGTGTACCAAATTTGGTATCAATAGTCATTGCAGTTTAGAAACGTGCCATCGTTACATCCTAATGGCCAATTTACACCATTTGACCTCTGTGACCTTGAAAAGGAGGTCAAATCAAAAACCTGGAGGATATATGATGCACCTTTGCTAGAAGTATCTACCATATTTTTTTCAAAATTTCCCGACTACTATTAAGGGAGATATTGCATATTTTCACTTTTAACGTTTGGCCCCCTGGTGGCCAAACCATGAAACGAATCGGACCGAAACTTGGTCTCCAAGGTGTCATTACATAAGGGTACATGTGCACCAAGTTTTAACTCAATAGCTCTAACAGTTACGAAACATGCCCTGCTGACGGACGACGGACGACGACGGACGATGACAACGACGACGACGACGACGACGACGGACGACGGATGCCACGGTATGGGATAAGCTCACCTCTGCTAAGAGGTGAGCTAACAAGCAGTATTTAAAAAAATACTGAAGGGGTGGTTCGAATTGTGGGCAGGGCAGGGACTGAGGTTTTTGCGCATATGATGGGGCCAATCTGGGCAGGAGTTGTTGCAATGTGATGTGGTATCGTCAGAGGAACGTGACATAGATGTTTTCATTTTAAATCTATATAGGTAGCAGCGTTCATGAGAAATTATTGACAGGTATTATTTATAGGAATTTGACCGCATTCAGTAGGCATATGAAGCTTAGGAATGCAATTGCGAATTGATCTATGATGGCTTATTGCTAGAACACGTATAATGATAAATATAGCCCTTTTTAGCTCACCTCTTAGCAGAGGTGAGCTTATCCCATACCGTGGCGTCCGTCGTCCGTCGTCGTCGTCGTCGTCGTCGTCGTCGTCCGTCGCCGTCGTCGTTGTCCGTCGTCGTCCGTCGTCCGTTAGCAGGGCACGTTTCGTAACTGTTAGAGCTATTGAGTTGAAACTTGGTACACATGTACCCTCATGTAATGACACCTTGGAGACCAAGTTTCGGTCCGATTCGTTTCATGGTTTGGCCACCAGGGGGCCAAACGTTAAAAGTGAAAATATGCAATATCTCCCTTAATAGTAGTCGGGAAATTTTGAAAAAAATATGGTAGGTACTTCTAGCAAAGGTGCATCATATATCCTCCGGGTTTTTGATTTGACCTCCTTTTCAAGGTCACAGAGGTCAAATGGTGTAAATTGGCCGTTAGGATGTAACGATGGCACATTTCTAAACTGCAATGACTATTGATACCAAATTTGGTACACATTTACCCCTTAGTCAGGTGATCGTAGGGACCGAAGTTTGGTCCAATATGATTCACCACTTGACCACCAGGGGGCAAAATCCAAAAACCTTAAAAATGTGATTATTCCTTAACTTCTTGCCCGATTGCCACTAATTTGATATCATGGGTACATCTAACCACCATACAGTATATGTCACACAGGTTTTTAATTTGACCTTCTTGTCAAGGTCACAGAGGTCAAATGGCATAAATTCGTCGTCAGGCTGTAACTATGGCACGTTTCTTAACTGCAATGACTATTGATCACAAATTAAGTACACATGTACCCATTGGTCAGGTGATCTCAGGTACCGAAGTTTGGTGCGATCTGATTTGCCGTTTGGCCTCCAGGGAGGGGTCCAAATCCTAAATTCTTCAAAATGCCATTATTCCTAGTAATGACTTGCCCGATTGGCACCAATTTTATATGATAGGTACATCTAATTCTAACAACCATTCAATGTGTCACCCGGGTCTTCTTTGATTTGACCTACTTTTCAAGGTCACAGAGGTCGAATGTACTGTAAATTGGCCATTTTGGGGAAATTGTAATTGCTTGGACCTACATCAAACCTAACACTACATGACACAATACCATGCTCTTTATCCATCTTTCCTCCACATGAGGTGAGCACAATGGCCCTGGCCATTTCATTTGATCACCTGGTGGTGGCCAGCTCAATGCATACAGTACTGTATTTACCGTAATTCAACTGCGCACCAAATCAGGTGATCCGAAATTCCCACCACGTTTATTTGTGAACTCAACTGGCTATCGATAGGCAGCAGCACCGACAATGTAGACGGCGCAGATTTTTTGGCGACTAAATGTTGAATATCTGCAAAAATCAAGTCGCTAATCCACCTAATCAGGGTGAAAAGCGAATATCACTGTTAGTGCGATACTGCTGTGAAAAAGTGTAGCATTTGATGGCGCCAGGAAGCTAAAATGTGTACATTCACATCGCATATTGACAGCTTGACCTCCACAGGCAGACAACCGACTCAATATAAGATTACTACGCTATACATCGGTGATGTATGGAACAAAATGGGTATTGAATAAATCATTTATTCAGCAGGTTATAGCGGCTATTAGTAAATTCAAGTGGGCGATTCAAGCTGAGATTAATCTGAGGGATGTAGGCCGATTTTTTTTTTTTGGATGTTACAAACATGAGAACTAATTTGTTCACGCAGATGCATACATGGGACTATAGAGGAGTAAAATCGAATAACCAAGCACAGATGGTGGTTCGCAATCGAACCACCAAAAAAGACAATAATTTTTTACATTCATTTCCCAACATAATTGGCGCCTTGGCAATGCGCCTCTTGCGGACCTGTAAGGTACTATTTGGAAGTTTTGAGAAAAACTCCCTCGTCCAGTTTCTTTGCTTCTTGATAAACGAATAATGTTTGTCACTGCCGTTACTTTCAAATGTTGGAATCAAAGGGAGAAAGTATTACATGCATATGGTTTTAGATGTTTCATAAAGATGTTGCTAAGTTTCTTCTTTTTCTTTTACTCTTTATGACATCATACATACATGTACAGGAACACAAATATAATACAATTTCTTTGTCTTTTAGAAAAAGGAATAAGCATGATATTTTTCACAAGCATAATATTTGTCATTTGATATTGATTGCGATACTTGTCCCAGTTTCAATATCAATCTGTCTGATGTAGTTTGTCAGAGAGTGAACAGGTTGGAGCACCGCTTTGTATGTGAAATAGATCTTCTGTAATGATGTTTCACGTACTTATGATATGTACAATTTTCAGACCAAAGTTAGGTGCTTTTGCTCCCAAGTTTTTATGTATCATTTTGTTATTTTATCCAAACCGATCCCAACTGTCTGAATCATTCATAAACGCACAAGCCAGCTCCTCCGCCGTAAAAGAGGACGACTGCCTTTTTGCCATTATTGCCGCTTGCCATGCCGCAATTCGCGCCAAAATCCTGGGGAAAACCCAGCAAATCAGCTTTAACAGACTACCAAACCATTAGCTTTAGTTTGATGAGCTTTTAGGAGAGAGCAGCACCAAACACGCAGTGTAGCACTGTGTTGAAGGCATAATGCGCGGAGCATATCATACGGAAACAAGCCAATTGGACTGAAATTTCATCAGTTTCTTTATTTTAAAAATACCTAATTCTCAATTTAAGAAAAACATATTTTAAATGGAAAAAACCATTCAACAGATATGGTGAGACCATGCATTGATCTCAAACGGAACTATTTTCGTATACAACCGCGAGCTGATTGGTTTAATAGAAGTGCGTGACCTAGTAGAGGCCGGTTTTCGGGTGTGATTACTATGAATGCATGTATTTGACGAAAATAATTTAATTTCAAGCAACAGGATGTGATTTGATCTCATTTTGAACTAGTTTTAAATGAAATATTAAGAAATTCAGATAATTGGCATTCTGGGAAACCGCCGTTTTTTAGCTTTTCGGCACCAACAATCGCGGACCTCGACAACAATGTTCATGAAAAATCTGGACCCCAAGGGATTAATTTCATCATATTTTGCAATAATATTATATCATTCGATGACCAAGAATGAAATAATATGTAGAAATATGATTAAAATCATCAAATATGAGGATAGGAACAAGGCTAGGGCATGGATAGCATTGATCAGGCAAAAAACAGTATTCACGCTCTTTTTGGACATCCTCTGCCAGTATAAAATCACCCCTCAGAGGTACCAGTGACAAGAAAAGGCACCAAAGTGACATTCACTTCAACAAAGAGACAACAATAGACACAGAAAAATGCATTTCCATGACCTATCAGGTGAGGAATATGATGTAAATAGTCTCTATTATGAGGACACATGTATTTCTGTAACGTGTTACCTGTAATAAACGGCTAAGCCATTTTTCAGTGAAATCGTACGTTGTGTGTGAAAATTTCAGGGTGTGAAGTTAGGGTGGGTTGAGGCTGCCGCACACGGGCAACTAAATCGAGGCGACTGCCGACGCCACTGGCGGCCGCAACGTTGCCAGCGATGATCGCAAGTGAGATCGCCAGGCGACGTCGTGTGCAACCAGTCGAGTGAATCATCCGCAAATGGGCGATCAACTTCCGATGGTGACCTAGGTCGCAGTCGATTGTGGCGTCGCATCGGTTTGGTTTGCGGGCCAAAATCGCCTGCGCAACTGATTTTCTTCGTGGCCCGACTAGTTGAAACAACTGTTGCACAAAGCGACTGAAAATTCAACATGTTTATTTTTCAATCGCTTGGTCGGCTGAACGTTCTTTTGTCATGTTCTGGGCTATTATTTATCTGGTCTTCGCCGGCCACTCAGTAGTATGTCATGTGATGATCAGCCATATACTGGACAGCTTCAACTTCTTCAACCTAGTCATTCTACACCATTGCGACTGCTTGTTGTCAGCGGCATATGCTAGTCATTGTGTTGTTGTTCTTGCGCCGCAAACGGCGCCGGCGGCAAAATAGAACAGCGTACTTGTTGGCATACAAATGGATTCTCCGACATCAACGTTAGGGGGCATATGGGAATCTTGTCAAGGAGCTCCGCCTTGAAGATGTGAACACGTACCAGAAGTTCCTAAGAATGAAACCGGATATTTTCGACGACCTCCTCCACCTGATTGCACCACTGCTAGTGAAACAAGATACACTTATGCGAGAGGCAATTTCACCAGGGGAGCGTTTAACCATCACACTGCGTTTTCTAGCTACTGGTCAGTATAGATAATATAACTTGATTCCATAATTTATGTATTGAGTTTTGAGGTGTAATGTAAAAAAAATCACATTCTCAAATTTCAGGGGAAACGTTCGAAAGTCTGTCCTTTCCGTTCAGAGTTGGAGAAAGAACAATATCTAACAATGTGAACGAAACAACAGTGGCAATATTTGACGCTCTCGGTGAAAAGTACCTCAAGGTAAGTTCCTGTGTCTCCAGTAGGAAATGAAAGTAGAAAATTATCAAAACCATGACAATAGCAATACAACGACTGAGGAGACGCCAACATTCATGTATTTAAGCAGAATAGTACATTTTTCACAAATATATGCCGGTAATTTCAAAAGGAAAGGAGGTTTGATACATACAGAACAAGTAGTTGAAGTCATAGCTCACAAGGAGGTTGGAAGGGCCTATCCGAAATCTCACAGCCAGCGTTGTCATCCTTTGAAAATTGCGTATCGGGGGACGAAACTGTAAACTGGGGGAAGTTGGGTTTATTAAGGGCAGTAGGCACCCCCGGAACGTATTGGTGCCGAGGTTGGGGAAACGGGTTACCTGTTGTTAGGGTATCGAATCTGGCAGCAGGAAAGTAGGCGGATGGTGGAAGCATCCGACTGCTTTGTGGTGTGGGATGATCAAAACAATGTCTGCACACAAACCACTATACTCGATGTCAAACACGACATTTTCGATTTTGTGTACTGCCATCATCTGACCACGCCTATCCAGCCTTTTTTCCATTTCCTGTGGAAATGTCATTTTATTAGTTCATACCTACCCAGGTCAGACTTTTGCATGTGTACTCCATTAGGACACACCCGAGGAAGAAATGATATATTTATAATAGAAATATCTTAGCTAGTTCGCTTAGCTACACCTAGACGGCGCCCCTATACAGCCTCTGCCTCATGTGAGCCGCTATCACTAGTACTTATTACTCGAGCGCACCGAGTAAGTCCCGTTGCTGTGAGGACAGGCAGGGCGGGTAGTCTGACCTGGGTAGGTATGAACTAATAAAATGACATTTCCACAGGAAATGGAAATTTTATGTTGTTCATACTCTACCCAGGTAATGGAAATTTTATGTCGTTCATACTCTACCCAGGTCAGACTTTTGCATCGAATACCAACAACCAAAGGAAGGAGGGTGAACGGTGACTTACCATGTAGTGAAGTGAACTGTCTCCAAGCTGCGCAGCAGAACCCAACGGGTGAGACCAGGGGACCCAGAGAAAGAATGCTTGGGGAAAACCCGGGCTAGAGGTCAACAGGCCCTTTGACAACAAAGGGAAGCATAACTTGGAAAACCCATCCCGTCCTAGACGGGGACAGAACCACCTCAACACGGTATAAGCTCAGCACATATCGTCAAGAGACACAATGTGGAAAAAAGGAGGAGAACACGCCCCAGAATAACATGGAGCGGCCTCACTGACTAACTCTCAAAAGTCCTAGGCGGCTGAACCCTAGGACAGCTGGACGGGGTGAACGCGCAGCCCCGAAGACCCGGCGACAGTCTATAGAACAACCCCCCCCCCCCCGCTTAAAAAGGAGGGAGGACAAGACAGCCAGCAGGAGAGAAAATCGACGAGTGGTCTAGGCAGGGAAAACACCTAGACCACGTGCTGAGCAGCGACAACTGGACAAAGAGACAGCATACCGTCTGTTAACTTGGAACAATCGCGCATATAATACTGGGAGAATGTAGAGTGAGAACTCCACGTAGCCGCATCTAAAACCTCGTTCAGCGCCACTCCCTTATACTCGGCCCACGAAGTAGAAATGGCCCGAATCTCGTGGGCCGTAATGGCGCCTAGGCGACGAAGCTCTGGAGAAACGAGTGTCATATAATAAGCCATCCGGATGGTGGCCACCAAACATCTGGCGACCGCGGCTGCAGCTATCTCCCTAGTAAACCCCTCTCTATAAGACAAAAAGAGGCAGGCTCCTTAATCTTATTAGAATAGAACTTCAATGCCCGAACAGGACAGAGAGTTCTGTCCGGAAGGTCTCTAGAGACACAAGCGGATAACGAGGGGATAAAAACCGGGCGCCTGGAGGTGTGCGGTGCCTGGTTTTTTAGCCAGAAAGCTATGGACAAATTCTAGGACCGCGCCCCTCTCATTGAAAGCCAATTTATCAAAGGCTAAAGAATGGAGCTCAGACCGCCGCTGTGCCGTGGCCAAAGCCAACAGGAAAACGGTCTTAAAGGTCAGATGTTTAAAATCTGCCAGATGCATGGGCTCAAATGGAAATTTCATGAGAGCCCTTAAGACCACCGATAGGTCCAACTTGGGGGAGAGCTGAATGGAGCGAGGATGCTCCAAAGACATATTGCGAAGCAACGATGAAACAGCGTCATCCCAAGACGGTTGCCACGATTCAGTCAGCCTTAAGGTGACCGAAACGGCGGAGCGATAACCTTTCACTCCCTGAACCGAAAACTTCCGGGCCGAGAATAGAAAATTCAAGAAGTCGAGGAAGTTGGGAAGAGAGGGAGCAACCGGAGAAACTCCGTGCTCCCGACACCAGTCTCGAAAGACAGCCCACTTGCTATCGTATGAATCAAGGGTAGACTGTCTCTGAGGGAGGTTGGGCAACTTTACAGATAATGTCATCCGAAAAGCCTCTCTCTCGGAGGAAATACCGACAGCCTCCAGGCGTGAAGCCTGTAAAAAGAAGGGTCTTGATGATCGACCCGGCCGATCGGGTGAAAAAGCAGACGGTCCCACGCCGGCAGGCGGCGGGGTGATCCGTCAGCAGCTCCAGCAGAACCGGGAACCAGGCCTGGTTCCGCCAGCACGGTGCTATCAGACAAAGTCTGACCCGTGAACTGGCCACCTTGTTGAGTACCGGTAGCAACAGAGGGGTTGGTGGTTATGCATAAGCATTGAGGCCGTCTCAGGAGACCGACAGGCTGTCCACTCCCAAGGCCTCCCCGTCTGGAAGGGGTGAGTAGTACAGGCGGAACCTCTTGTTTAACCGAGTTGCAAACAAGTCCACGACCTAAGCATCCCACAGGGCCCCCAGGCGAGAGACCACCTCGCGATGGAGGGTCCACTCTGTCTGGACCAGACGGTCTGACCTGGAAAGGGCGTCGGCCAAGATATTTCTCTTGCCGGGGATGTGACGGGGGAGGAGCTGGATATCCAAGCGGCGACAAAGCTGCAGGAGCTCCCAAGTGAGACGGCACAATGTGTCGGATCTCGTCCCCCCCTGTCTCCGAATATAAGCGACCACTGTCGAATTGTTGGAGAAAAGAGAAACCCTGTGAACCCTTAGATGAGACGTGAAGGCCCTCACGGCCAGGATGACAGCCTGCATCTCGAGGATATTGATCGAGAGACGCACATCCTCCTCTGACCACGAGCCCTTGGTGGTCAGGTCCCCTTCGTTCAAATGGGCGCCCTAACCATAAAGGGAGGCGTCCGTGAACAGGGACATCCGTGGCGACGGAGGGCTGAGCTGCACTCCGCGGAGGAGCTCCGTCTCCGAACCCCAGAAACTCCACACCTCCCCCAGGAGGGACCCCGGGATAAATATCCGCTGGTCGAGGGAGTCCGTGAATGGACGCCAACTCGACAGCAGAAGGAGCTGGAGTGGGCGCATATACAGGCGGCCGAAAGGAATCTGGTCCGCTGCCGAATTGAGCAGCCCCAGCAGCGACAGAAACTGTCGGGCTGTGGCGCTGTCCTGACGGTGAAAAATACCGACCAAGGACCGAATCTTGCGAATTCGGTCCGGAGGGGGGGACATCAGGCCCTCTCGTGTGCGAAATTGCACCCCCACGAAGATATAATCCTGAGCTGCGTCCAGCTCGGATTTGTCCCAATTTAACAACCACCTTGCCTGTCTGGTTGTGACGAGCAGAAATTTGCCTGCTTTCCCAGACGGCGATGAGCCTGGTGCCGTAGCAGCCAGTCGTCGAGATAGCAATGGAGCTTTAAGCCCATGGCGTGAAAAGGCGCGGCAAACGCCTTGACGACTGTTGTAAAAATCAGCGGAGCAGAAGCCAGGCCGAAAGGAAGGGCCTGAAATTGATAAACCTTTCCTTCGAAGAAGAAACGAAGGAAGTGCTGAAACTCTGGATGGACCGGGATGTGTAAATACGCTTCTTGAAGGTCCGCGACCGCTACTGACCTGGTTGTCTCCATCTTAAAGCTGGGGGCCCGGAGGAACCGATTCAAGCTGGACAGGTCGATGACCAGTCTCCACTTCCCCGACTTCTAGGGGACCAAGAAGATGTAATAGCAGTGAAATATCGCCCGTAAAGGTAGGTGTGGAACTGTTCGATGCCATGGACTAGACCAAGTGCTTCATGCTCTATGTTCGAGTACCTGGACTGGGTATCAGACAGACATTTGGATGCGAGTGCAACAGTTTGGCCATTCTGTAGGAGTACTGCACCTAACCCTTGCTGGGATGCGTCAACTTCGAGTCACCGGCTCCTTGGGATCATAGTAGGCCAATTTGGATTCACTGGAACTAAGTGTTTCAGGTGCTCAAATTATCTCTGATGATCGTTGGCCCACTGAAACGGAGTGACCTTCTTCAATAGACCACGGAGGATACATGCTTCGGCGCTGTAGTTGGGTATGTGTGGACTCAAGTACGTCATCATACCAAGGAAATTATCTAGGTCATCCTTGTCTTGTGGAACTGGCCTCTCAGCAGTATCCTTCACCTTCGTGGGGTCAGGCTTGACGCCTCCTCCGGTGTACAAATGCAAAAATACGGCACCGACGGCTTTCGAATGAGGCATTTGGTGCTGTTGTAGACAACACCGGCTGGTCCGGACTTTTCCATCAGGGCTACCAGGTAGCTATCATGGTGCACGTCACCTTCCAGATGACATCATCTGCTATGCCCACAGTGCATGTCAGGCCTTCTAAGACTTCGTCCATCCTGCTCTGAAAAATTCTCACTGCTTAACCGAAGAGAAGGTGTGTCCAGCAATATCATCCAAATGGGGTTCTGAAGGTGGTCAGGAGCTGGTTTTCTTCCTCCAGGGGTATGGCCCAATATCCCGCTTTGGCATCGAGTTTGCTGATATGGTACATCTGGCTAGTGTGGGGTTGATTTCTTAAATGGTGGGTATATTGTGTGGACACCTCTTGAGGGCTTTGTTGAGCTTTTGAGGGTCAAGGCAGATGTGGAAGAATCCATCTGCTTTTTCAGCAAATGCTAGGCTAGAACGCCAGTCAGTACGCTCTATTATTTTCCTGATCACACCTAACTTTTCGATGCGATCCAGCTAAGCTTTGATCTTTGACGTCATGTGGATGGCGTACTTTCTTGGAGGGTCTTGGAATGGCTCGGCATCTTCTTTAAGATGTAGTTTCACTGTTTTCCCAAGGTTGCCAATGGTATCAAACTGGTTCGGATATGCCTTCATCAACTCTGCAACATACTTGATCGGATGAGCCTGTCTGGATTCTAGGGTTGAAACCTTCTGTGCATCACAGTGGATTGTAACGAGCTTCATAGAGCGGCATGATTGTAGGTCTATGATTGCAGGGCCTGGTACATTGACGACCTAGTCGGCTACATCCTGAAATGGTTGGTCCTTGTATCTGAATTTAATGACTATTGTCCCCCAGCATGGTATACGCTGACCATTGTAGGCTGTAAGTACAGTGTTGACAAGTGGTTTCAATCTCTGCTCGGTTGCTCTTTTCCCATACATTTGCTTGTACGTACAGACAGGTAAGGTGTTTCCTGCTGCACCTGTGTCTATCTTCACCTCAAAGAGGTGGGTCCCCTTTATATCTGGGACCTTCACGTCCAAGTTGGTGTAAGCTTCTGACTCAGGTTAAACCCCGGCACGAAGGGCATCTAAACACGTGATCGATATCTGGATTGAGCTGAACTGCTGCAAACCCAGGGTTTCTGGGTCACTCTGATCAGAAACTTGGTCTTTGTACTCGCCAAATTCATGAACAGACCTCCTATTTCCTCTACCAGTACCACGTCTACCATGTTGATCAGTATTTCGATAGAGTTTGCGTTCATTTTTTGACTTCCTGCAACATTTCTCCCAGGAACCAAGAGTCCCGCAGACCTATCATTCATCGTTACAGGCAGGGCACAGGCGTGCATTGCGATGAAGCAGGCAGTAACTGCATGGCTGACGATTTTGCCTTGGCTTGATGGCATCAATATCAGTCCTGGCAGTTGTCCCCGAGTCATGTGTGAGTGCTGACGTTATACTCTTATGACCAGCACACATGGCCTCATACTTGCGGCCCTCAGCAACAACAGCAGCTAGAGATATTGCTGATCGGTTTGCCAAAGAGAAAGTTCTGATAGTCCAAGATCGGTGTGCTAGCAGTTATCAATTCTATAACCATCTCCTCTAATTCACCTTTCCTCTCAAAAAAACACTTGTATAATACTCGATTATCGTGTTCTACAGTTTATATTTGATAGCTTTACCACTGCTACCATCTTGTAATATGGATGGTTGATGAGGTAAACGAACATCTAGCGGTACTTTATTGTTGCTACTTAATATTACAGAATGGCCATCTTCCCAACCCCCAGTCATACGATGGATATCACAACACTCTCCAACTCTGCCTTATCAAGCCACGGAAAAACCAAGCTCACCGGGTGACATGTTCAACAGTTCGGGTCATGAGGGCCGCCTAGCAGTTACATTGGTTATCAAATTGATGGGGCACCTCACCAACCCCAACCCATCAAGCCACACTAAAATCAAGCCCACCGGGTGACACGCTTTACAGTTAGAGTCTCGAATGCAAAATCAAAGATGGCCACCTAGCAGTCACATCGGTTATCGGATCAGGCCCGAAATCAATGGGAAACCTCACCAAGCCCACACCATCCCGCACTGAAAATTCAAGCCCAACGGGAGGCTCGTTCGGCAGTTACAGTCTGAGATGCAAAATCCAAGATGGCTGCCATACCAGATGTCAGAAAAATTGCTAGGAACCAACCTAACACATACAGCCCAACTCATTCGGTGGGATAATAAATGTATCACATGAAAGCAAAACTCACTAGGTAATAATGGAAACATAGGCACCCCTCCCAGGATGGGCATATTTGGAATTTGCTCTGTCGTTGGACTTTTCTCTCCTTTTGACAACCCTGACTGGTAACTCGTAGATCGACGGAATGTACTCATGCTGCTGATGCGACGAAAGGCACCTCCCACTCGTGGTGAACGTGAACCTTCTGGAAAAAGATGAAGTGATTTGGTTAAAGAATGAACCAGTAACTGTTTACATATTGATCACGTTTGTGTGCAAAAGACTAGTGAATTACAGAGACACATACTATTTATCACATGCAACAATAGTCTATTGCTGGGGATCACAGTGTCTGCTGCAATTTGTGATAAAATTCTGCAGCTGGGATCACCCTGTCAGCTGCAATTTGTGATAAAACCCAATCTTCACTGCATGTCATTCACTATATGACAGGTGATTTTGCTGACACACTGGTGATATTTTCATTGACCATCACATCTGTGGCCATCTTAAAGGGGATTTCGCACGACCAACATTTTAGCGTACTTATTACATTTTCTTGGGCGTGAAAGTGAACCTTCTCAATTCTTGTTGACAAGTCCGGCACATATCAATCAGCAAGATACAGCCTGATGATCGAACATGCGGACGATAGGGTCCGCAATAGGGTTAAATTCAGAAACTTGCATATGACTTTATGATGCATCAATTGCTTGGACACAGACTGAGGTGTGTGGTAAGGGCATTGTAGTGATTGTACAAAGTTTGCTTTAACTCTACTATCAAGTGTTCTCCCTTTTTTGTATCAAGTGTTTCATCACTGCTTTCATAATAATTCATAATAAAAAAAACGATGATCTTAAATAATTTGGTAACGCTTTTATAGACATGCAGGTCAAATTAATTGAACTAGACTAGCACAAAAGACATGCTGTCTCGGACATGGTGCAAAGTGCATGCTCATGACAGCGCATATCGAAATCAAGATGAAGATACATCCCCAAGATTGTTCTGTATTCGAAGTAGTGCCATGGTCTCCAACAGAAACAAAGCATTGAGTACTGCAGAACTGTGAACATTTCAAAACGCAAAATATCTTCTGACCTTTTTCTTTGCCGAGTCGCTTCAATCGTGGAGACAGTCTTGGGCTTGCAGAACGTGAATTCGGCCGTGAGTTTCCCGGCGACGTAAAAACAGAAAATTGTGGCACTTCTAAAAATTTGCTTCCTGATGACGTTCCGGCTTCTGGGTATTCCTTCTTTTCATTTATTGGAGAGTTCATCATTGGTGTACCCGGACACGGCGTCCCAGGGCATGGGGAATGGATTGTAGGTAGAAGGCTCTGAGCGTTTTGTTCGTCGACCGCACGCTCTGTGTGTTCAATGATCTGTCTTATTGCTTTCTTGAGGCTATTAGCACGCGACATGAGGGCTTCACGAGCACGGAATGCTGAGTGTGTTGACTGAAAGTACATACACAATAATGATTTAGAAAGTAAAACAATAGCAATAGCAATACGATAATGATAATAAGTAGTGCTATTAATAATATATATATAGTGTTTTTTTAACAATTTCAAGCTTGCTTCTTATATTCTTAATACATGCTGCATGGTATGCAGTTGGTGTTGCCTTCATTTTGATGCACCCTGTAACAAAGCAATCTGCCACCAGACACGCCCCCAGGCCCATTGTTCATATTGTTATCAGACAAATTCTTGAAGGACGTTATACAAAACTATTATATCCAATTTTATCTCTGGATATCTCATTCCATAAGGCCAAAAACATATACAGGGTGTATCAAAAAAAGTATAGAGTTGAATAAATTACCCCAAAAGAAGCCATTTATATTTTTGGAAAATATTTTCGATGGATATTGGTAGGTAGGTGTTTGATGCATATCTGTACAAAATGTCACGACCAGCTTTTCACGCATGAGCGAGCAGGGCAAATTGCCTTAACCAGGTTAAAACTGGTTTGCACCGAGAATGGATGGCATTTAAATTGAATCAAAGATAATGGGAAACACACTGGGCATCCGCCATGTTTTCCACAATTAAAAGATCGCTCATCCGTGAAAAGCTGGGTCTAAAATGTTGTATAAATATGCATTGAACCCCTACCAACCAATATCCATTGAAACATTTTCCAAAAAATTAAAAATAAAATTATAAATTAAAAAAAATGCTAATATGGGGATAATTTATCAAAATGTATTATTTTTGAAATTGACGATGAGGCCAAAGGGTTAATGCTGTATTGAGCAATTTTTGTGGAAAGCTAGGCAGATGCCCAATGTCCTTTCCCATGATCTTTGATCCAATTTAAATGCCACCACTTTTCGGTGCAAACCAGTTTTAACTTGGTTCAGACAATTTACCCTTCCTCGCTCATGCGTGAAACGCTTGGTGTGAAATTGTGTACAGGTATTGCTTAAACCCCTACCTACCGATATCCATTGAAAATATTTTCAAAAAATATTAAGTGATAATTTTGGGGCCATTTATCAAACTGTTTTTTTCATACACCCTGTATTGATCCAAGCTTAAACATTATTAAGTTGCTCCAGTGTATACCAGGGTTGACAAATTATTATGGAGTAGTTTAGCTTACAGCATCATTCGCTCTATTTCATGATTTAGGACCTATAGTGTCTGACATACAAACACAACAATACCACAAACGATCTTCTGCAGAATATGCACAGTGCTTTTTTTGCACAACCAATACATGAATGTAAAACAAGCGGTAATCTTGATATAATTGAGAACAATACAAGATGTCAACTGACCATCCTAGAAAAATGATGAATGAACTTCTCTCTCTGGAGTGAACATCTGATAACTTAATGACTGTGTGCTGAATCAATATATCCATATGGTGTGGCAAGTGTAACTACATTCAGGTTATTACCTGCAACATTCCCTAACTATGTGAAAGTATCAACTGCAGTCAACATCAAACATAATTTCTAAATCCATAGCATCGCAAAGCGAGCATAACCACTCAGCCCACACTCGCTGAAGGTGACATAATATGATAGTAAAGTTGGCTCAAAGTATCTACTGCAGTCAACATCAAACATAGTAAAGTTTGATGTTGAAAGTAGTTGTGAGAAAAAGGGACCTTTTTGACTGATGAGTGAAAGTGCCAATTAACACAATGCCACTATTTAAAATGGAGACATGCTCCAGAAACCAACAACAGTCGATTTACTCTATTTGACCCCTGTGACCTTCACCATGAGCAGTAGTCTCATGAGAATTGTCCACAGTAAACATTTCATGATTTAAGCTGGCAGAAATCATGAGAAACAGCCAAAAGTAGTTTTTTTTACATTGAGTGCCTCCAAAGGAACAAAGTGTAGTTCGAAAATTGTCAAAATTGCCAAAAGCAACATAAGGCAACAT
Source organism: Lineus longissimus (assembly GCF_910592395.1). Classification (NCBI taxonomy): domain Eukaryota; kingdom Metazoa; phylum Nemertea; class Pilidiophora; order Heteronemertea; family Lineidae; genus Lineus; species Lineus longissimus. Next base: position 9,148,296 of record NC_088317.1, read on the forward strand.
AAGACCTTCAAACCACCCACATATGAAAAGCCTAGCCTCAATAGCTATGGAGATATGCTCCGGAAACCGATTACGGTCAATTTACGCTATTTGACCCGTGACCTTGAAAAGTAGGTCATATCAAAACTCCGAGTGTTATGTGATGTAGTCTCATGAGCAGTGTCCGCAGTAAAAATATCATGATTTTAGCCAGCAGAATTTAGGAGATATAGCCAATAGTAGTTTTTCACATAAAGCGCATGGGGCTGAGCGTAGTTCGAAAATCGTCAAAAGTGCCAAAAGGCACAATAGCACCATCAGACCTTCAAACCACCCAGAGATGAAGTGCCTAACATTTATGGTAAGGCCAATGACAGTTGATTTATGGTCCTCGTCAGCCAATTTTAAGAAATTGGTGAGGGATTTTCATCATCTTTCATCTTTCATCAGCACACATTTAGAGTTCTTGTCAGCTCTATTCAGGAATCAGGTGGAGGATTTTGGTCAACTTTCATCTCCGGTACTTCACTATTCAATATACAGTTCAATGAAAGGTACTTCTAAAGAGAAATACGAGTCCTTCATAACATTTATTTGCTGCTTTTGTTGACTGCATTTCACAAGAAGTGTATCAAATTATAACATGTTGAGTAACTGACCAGTATTTCACACACATAAAGAATTAAATGATATCAAATTATAACAAACATGTTGAACTAACTATGGCTTGTGGAACACTGAAACCATCTAGTTCTTTAAATGTTCCGGGCATTGTTGTCAGCCTAGCCTCCAGTCGAGCATGGTGACCATCTATATCCCCCGCCCCCCCCCCCCCCACTCCCCTTATTTAGGGGGTACATAGGCTTGTTCCCAAGTTTTAAAATCACCCCCTAATGGAAGGAAACAGCATTTTTGTGTACCCCCTATTTGCAGGCTTTTGTGAGGAAATTGACCCCCTATTTGAAGGAAGGATTTGATCTTACCCCCCTAATTGAAGGGAGTCTTGGATCCCTACCCCCTGACGGACCCTATTCTCTCTGCAGCGTGGAAAGAGCGGGAACGGGGTGGCGGGAAGATTCATGACCGCATGACCCTGCATGTTAGATAATTTTAACCGGGGATAAAACGGGCTTTTTAAAAATATTTTCGGGGAAGAAGACCCAGTGAAGGAAAACATGAGAAAATATACCCCATTTTCCGTTTTTGAAGGGAAAATAGCAGTAATAACACCCCTATTTATTGATTTTTCGGGGATTTTTCCCCGAAACAAGAGTGAAAATTAACCCCCTTTTCCCGAAAAATCAGGAACGCGCCTGCGGCCCCCTTGACTATGGAAGTGTGGGGGGGGGGGGGCGGGCTATATCCCACAATATCTTTGTGAAATCACCAACAACAGAGAAGTAATTTGAGCTGTCCCACCCCAGCCCCATCTCTCTCAAAGTATCAATTAACTTATTATTCAACCTGGTTTCTAGGGGGTTCCATCAGATTGGGCAGTGACGGGAGGCGTGCTCTGGCAGGTGCCTTCATCATCTTATCAAATGCATTGTTCACCAACTTCGGTCTGCTGCAAATGCAATCTGCAGGATGGTCTGTGATTTTCACAACAAATTTCACAAAGTCACCGAACGATTTTACACAGGCACTGACCGGCAATTCCTTTGTGCACTCCATTAGCTCATCCCAATTTTTCCCGATTAGCACAGACTCGAGAACAATCTCCCTCTCGCCCTCGGCACATGCCGCCATGTCAAAATTCCACGAAGGAGAAGAAGCAACTCCTAGAATCAAACCTTGCTTTATTTGGTCAAGTAGGCCCACAAATGAGTTGCCGTCGTTGTCTTCGAATGATACGACCTTCGAAAATGAGTCTCTCATTAGATAGATATCATACTTTTTAGGTTTCCACTTCTGGCCCTTCATTTCATTGTCAGAGGTCAACTGACCTAGGGGGTCATATGTACAACGTTTCAAGTTCATAGCCCTAGCGGTTAAAAAAATGCAACTGTTTTTGAAACAGGATACATGCGATGATGACGACGACGACGGACGCTGGCTGTTGTATAGACTTCCCTAAGGTGAGCCAAAAAGATGAACGAACGAGTTCAGCGGACAGACAAACAGACGGTGCAGGCCTCGACAATATCTCTCAAGCTTTTATGGGCCGAGTGGTAGGGGTAAAAAGGTAAAATACAGTTCCAAATACTAATGTATCTATCATACAACATCCAAGATGTGCACTGAAATTGTTGAGTTGTTGAAAAGGTGCTCCAAATAAAAGTCAACGTACGTGTATGGTGGTGTCTCTTAGCATTCATATTCATTATCATTCAGAAAATTGAACACAGCATTACCTCTGGGGGTTTAGGAACAAAACCTATTGTGCACACCCAACCACTCAAGTTCGAAGAACTGTCATCCAATGATTTCCGAGCATCCTCGGCAGGAATTAACAACCTCTGGTTCCCACATCCCAACTTAATCCTTGGTGGTTTAGGAGGTGGAATCTTGACAGCGGGGAGTTCAAAAACTGTATCCACACATTTAACTTGGGTATGAACATCTATTTCCAAATCACTGCCAAGATCTTTTCCTTCTCTGTCAGTCACTGCATTCATATTCATTGCCAATAAAATTTCAATTTGGTCTATTTTGGAAACATTTCTTGTAGACTTTATAGGTCGTCTTCTTTTGATATTCCAATGTTTGTCACTTGCTTCATTATCACACACCCTTCTATCCAGGTTGCAAAACTCATCCTTTCCATCACCATCATTCAGTTCCACACCCATTTTTTTTAAATTAGTCCTTCCCCCATCTTCAACTACAAATTGATGATTTTTTTCCTGTGGTGTTGTCAACTGATCACGCTCAGCTTCATCTTTATGTTTGCCACTTTCCCTGACTCCCTCATTGCGTGGATCCACGAGCACATTATCAACAAATTTATCAGAGACATATTCCGCCATTTTGATTGCCCTACTGACATTTTGGTCAGTCACAAAATTGGCCCTTACTTCTTCTCCTTTATTTTCAACAGCTTTAAAGTTTCCACTGAGTTTATGTTCAAGCTTTATGACACACTGTTCAATGGAGTTTTCTTTTTCATGTAGCAAGCCCTCATCACTGGTGAGAGAACTGGCTCTACATGGTGAAGGATGCCTAGAACCAGACCGGCCTTTTGTACTACCTCCATCTTCAAGAGGTAATCCCTCATTGATTTCTTCAGACTCGGCCTGAAATAGTGTGGGCTTCCTAGCATGTGGCCCACCATCACCACACACAGAATTCTCCCTGGAAATCATTTGTCCCACTGACAATGCACAATCGAATGATGAAGAATCCGACGCATCAAAACCCAATAACGAGGCGCACTCAACTTCTTTATCACAATCTAGGTCAAGTGTTGCAATTTCTACTTCTCTGTCCAATTCGTCAACACTCTCTTCCATTTCCAAAAGAGGTAATCCTGGGCAGTTCAAACCAGGCAGCATTCTCCTCTGTGGTTTTGGCGAGTCCGGGCAAACACCAGCACGACCATATTCATCCATATATCCAATATCATCCACCGACACGTGTTTTTTGAAGCTGTCGTTATTATCACTATGACTTAATCTTTGACCTCGGATCCGAGTTGTCGACTGGCAGCCTAAACTTTTGAATGTTTCTTTTGACACGTTTGATGTGGTTTCAGAAAATGACAAATCTTCACCAGACAGTCTCCAATCTTCTGCCGTACAACTGAGGTCATCTCTGCCAATTTCATCAACAATTTCTTGAAAACTGACACGTTGCTCTATCGATGTTTTTGGGGTCCTTAATATCCCATGAGGGGGCTTAGGGGGTATATTTGCAATGGAAAGCATACTAGCCTGTGAGCCAGCGCAACTCATATTCTCAGTAGAAGTATTGGTACTGTGTTCTAGAGCATCTATTTCTCCCAAACTACTTCTACATTCCCATCCTAAAGCCACATTTGCTCCACTTTTACCTTCAAGACTACTGAATGCAATATATTCTCTTCTTAAAGCTTCATTTAATTCATTTTCACCTTCACTATCTGCTGATAGTGTTGAAAGTTGAAGGCACACTGATTTTTTTCTTGGTGGTTCGAGGGGTGGTGGATTTCGCCTCGAGACAACAATTTTATCCTCCTGTGCTTCATGGGTTTCAGGCTCATCTTCAGAAACCTGCTCAGTGTTATCAATATCAGAACATGTGGGCAATGCATCAACACTACTGTTGGCAGAATAGAGGGTTCTGCCTCGAACATTACTTGGGAAAAATAGTGTCTCCTCCTGACTATTGTCAATCGAAGTTTCACCATTATCTAAACTCACATGGTTGACCAAGTCTTCGATAACCCTGTCAAAATATCTCATTACAGTTTCCCCACTCATACTTGGAGAGCTAACAGGACTGTCCTTAGACAGAAATCGTGTACCCATTCTAAATTTCCTCCTCAAAGACTTTGGAGGTTCACTTTCCTCAATCTCAAAGCTGGTCTTATTTTCACACAAAATACCATCTGCTATAAGTTCTTTCACAACATTACTCTTAGACAAATTAGTCCTAGCATTATTTTCATCAGATAAAGAATATGAGAGATAGGTCACATCAACAACTTCATAAAGCGCCCAATCTGGGCTACTTACAGATCTTCTCCTCGTGGGCTTGGGGGGTGTCAGTCCACTAGATGCGACATCATCACGAGAACTTTCCCCATTCAAATCCAGGCTTTTCGGAGGATCAAGTGTCTTTGAAGATTCTTTATTCTTATCCACTTCTTTCTTTGGCTTTTCTGGTTTAGGTTCCAATAGTTTCACAACGGCTTTTATTTCCTCCTGGACCTTGGCCTCAGCTTTTTTGGAAGCTTTTGACTCAGCATTCAAGGTGTTCAATAAGGCATCCAGTTTTTCGTTTAAAACCGCACACTGAAATTGTGAGAAGAGAAATGTGACATATCTAATATGAAATGGTCCAGGGACCATGTGCTCACCTCGGAGAATGTTAATGCATGTCATTTGCAGTGAATATGGGGAGAGCAGTTTTGGTCATTGTTGTCAATTATGCGATCTTAGAGGAAGTGGTGTAGAAGTGCAGCTTTTAGGGCAGGATAACTTATATCGGCTGAGGGAAGAGACCTTTGAAGAAAGGCCTATTTCAAATGTCACAACTCCAAAATAAAATTGGGAAAAAAACTTTAAAAAATGTTACTAAAGCCTCCATTGTGCCATTTAGGCCATTCAGGAGGGAAAAAAAGAGTGAAGTACAATACGTTTTTGCCAAGAAATTCATCAGTCTCAAAGCCATATTTTTCAGTGCAACAAAACACGTCCACATATGTATAATTCTCTATACCTCTGCCACATCACTCAGTTGATCAAAATCTGCATGACCACAAAAAATTTATTTCTCAACTTCAAAGCTATTTTTCTTTGAGTACCAAAAAGCGTCCACAAAATGTTTAATTTCCTAGTCCCACAGCCATATTTTTCAGTGCACCAAATAATGTCCAAACAATGTTAGTAATCAATATTTCTATGCCACATTACTCAGTGGACAAACAAACGCCCACAAAATACTCAATTTCGAAAAAATGTTCAGGGTCAAGGCCATACTTTTCAGTGGACTAAAAAAGCGTCCTTATATAGATTACTTTTCAATCTCGAACTCAATTTTTTTTGTGCACGAAAACATGTTCACAAAAAGTTTAATTTCTCTGTCTCAAACCCACATTTCTTACGTCCTTATAAACCAAAGAGTATCCTCCAAAAAAAATCCATATTTGTCCGATGACCAAAAGGCATCCACAATTGGTTAATTATTTCTCATTCTCATTCTCATGTTTATCAACGTTGTCCACAGAGAGATATCATGTGAAACTAGAAATGGAACAGAAGATGTGATGGCCTTTTGTCCCTCACTACTTTTTGTTCAAAATTCGATGACAATATATTTTTTAATTATCCACAGACTATTTAGGAAAAGGATTCAAAAATGGAAGAAAGATATTTTAATAATGATGTCTTATCCACTGAGAATTTTGCTGGTAATTTAATTAAATTTTTTTAACTGAAGCTGTCCACAGATAAATTTGGCAGAAGTTTTCGAGGAAGATATTTTAATTCTTGAAAACATATTGTCCACAGATAAATTACGAGAAGGATTTCGACTCTACGTGGGAGATTTGAAAACATGTCAACAAAAATTTTTGTTAGTAATATACGATTTAGTTTCAATAAAATCTAACAGTCCACGGAGAAATTTGTGAGAGAATATTCAGAAATAAAAGTGAGAGCTTTGATAAGATAAGTTTGTCCACATATAATTTTGTTCATAATTTAGTTTGATATATCATCAAATTACACTGTCCACAGTTGAATTTGAAACAAAGATTTCGAAATGGAAGAGGTGTCGTGGTCACACGACAGCTCCCGTCCTCGTACTCGATGAGAAAACAACGACTGATTTTACGCATCTCTGCTCTCTATATACGATGAAGTTGATGATGGTTATGATGGTTATGATGGTTTAACTGCAAAGACAAAGGAACAACCACGTCTCAACAATGGTACAAAGACATACAGAGACTTGTGCATCCTCTACAACGAAAACTAAACAAACAAGACAATGTCACAACATTGAAGACAATTGCACCGCACGGTGCTGCCACCTGCGAACACAAGCTATAACCAAGTTCTTGGTCCAAACCTTCATTTACAGCTCAAACAACAGCACAGATCTTACCAAGGTTGTTATTACTTGTTACATATTACGCTTATACCTACAAAGGGTATCCTTAAAGACATTACAGCGGCATAAACTCATTTTAGCGATTTGGACAACCACATGACCCACGCGGCGGGAAGAAAAGACAATGGGCGATAACGCCTACTAAAGGTGCTCACTATGAGCATACTATTTCAGTTGAGAGGTATATATGACATTCTCCAAAGGCCCTAAACTTACATCTGTTTCGATGTCCCTTCAGAGTAGACGGCACACTGAACAATAACGGTATTTGAGCCTTAATTTGACGACTTGGGGACAACATCAAGTTTTGCATAAAACAACAAATGCCGTAAACCCAGTTCCATTTTCGCCGGAGATGCACAACCGGACACCAGTTCTGTCTTCGCCGAAATTGCACAACTGGACACGACAAGAGGAACATAAATTTCATTCTTGAAATAATGAAATAACTTGTCCACAAATAAATTTGGGAAAGGAATTATAAATGAAACAGAGAGTTTAGATGAGGAATGTCTTGTCCACTGATAATTTGTTCATAATTTAGTTGCATAGATCATTGAACTTAGATTGTCCACATGTAAAATTGGAAATACTTTTCGAAATGATGTTATATACCTGACAATGTATTGTCCACAGAGAAATTTGGAAAAGGAATGCAAAAAGAAAGAGCAAAGAGAGATTTGATGAGTGATATATTGTGCACTGATAATCTTGTTGATAATAATAGTGTCCACAAATGAATTTGTAAAATGATTTCGAAATGGAAGGTGATTTTGATTCGGTATTCCTTTTGTATTTTTGAAAGTTATTGTCAACAGAGAAATGTTGATAAAGAAGGCATGGAAGGAAAGAGAGAGAGATTTGATATGACTTTTCCACTGAGAATTTGGTTGATGACAAAGTTTGATATATCATTGAACTTATTCTGTCCACAAATACATTTGAAACAAGATTTCGAAATGGAGGAGGGAGATTCATATTGATTAAATATTTTTTTTAAATAATCTCGAAAAGTTATTCCACAAAGATATTTTGAAAAAGAATGTGTGTAGGGAAAGAGAGAGAGATTTGATGAGAGATGTCTTGTCCAATAAGAAATTTGTTTAACATTTAGTATGATATATCATTGAACTTATAATGTTCACAGATAATTTTGGGAAAATGTTTCGAAATGAGGGAGATTACGATTTGATTTCCAGGGCCGTATTTAACTTTTTTGTCCAGGGGTGGCAGTGGGATAGATCGCCGAAGGCGATCTGCATGCGCCGCAGGCACATCCGAACAGGGGCTGGGGGCCCTCCCCCTGAAAAATTTGAAAATAAAAGGTCTGAAATGGCATTTTCCTGGCATTTGGAAGTGTGAATCAATAGTATTTTTACTCTAAAAAAGGACCACTTTTATGAAGTATTTTACGAAAATACCACATTTGGACAGAAAATGTTAATTTTCATAGTTTTAATTGTGCAGGATACCGTTAACAAGCAATAACAAGCTAGTCTTTACCTAATGTTGCATCATTGTGTATAACCATAGACGACTAGGGTCAGGGCACAGGACTGGTCAGATTATAAGGGTTGCACCTGAGTTGATAACATCTGCTATCCATATGCTGCTATCATGCTGGTAAAGCTATGGCTAAGATTAGTTCGTAATCTTATAATCACGACACTTGGTATGTTTACTAAGTCAATAGTTTGTAGAAATAAAGTCAGTTGTAAAAAAGATGCGATAGAGTCCAGTTCACCATCAATTTGTAGTCAGCAACTCCGCAGTAGAAAACCAGAAGTGCAAAGTTTTCGACAACTTTCAAGATCTGAAGGTGCTAGATTTAGAAATAGGATGCGTTCTTGCTGAAACAGACGAGACTGCAGCTTATACTGATGTTGACACGGCATTTTAGAAAATGATGCAAAATCAATCTAAGATATTCTGTGCAAAGAGCTGTTTGGATATACATACGATGGGAAAAAACCAACGGTTGCAACACCGACTACCTCGGGAAAAGCGACGGCTACTACATCAAAACTTCCCAACTTAACTTTACAGACGTTTAACTCTTTCGCTACCGCACCCGGTATATACCGGGTGCCTCTATCCCGTACCCCTGGCCCGCACCCGGTATTTACCGGGAGGCCTACATACCTCAGATAAATATAAATTACTAAATAACTCGCTATAACACCGCCTTTGGACGAGGCTTAGACTGTAGAATGTATAGTGCTGCCATCTCGTGATTTTTTCCGTCAACATGTCCTTGCCTTCGGCGTGAAGAGCAGACGACAAGGACACGTGGTATTGGAAAAATTGAAGTTTCGATTTGAAGTCGGCACCGGTGAAACTATCGCAAATATCGCTGTTATCTGGCGATATCAAGTATGGGTGAGTATACACATTGATAAAGTGTAATCCAAAGCTTAATTTCGATGGTGTTTCATAGGGTGTTCGTTCATAATATCGCCTGTAGCTCACTAACATGTGGCGAGCACGTGGTGTCATTGCATTTCAATCCTCATGCCCGTCTAAAACATGCCGATCTATCTACTCAAACCAGGCTCTTCTATGATAAATCCCTGCACAGGTCGTAGAATGGACACTAATGAGGCCCTACATTTGCATTTGAAGGCCTACAACAGTATATATTGATCGTATAAACAGTTTTTGAAGCGGACATTGTTGCCATTTTATTACCCCAGTCCTTCTCACTTAAAATGTCTAGGAGAGCTATAAATAGCTCTCCTATAGTATGCTGGGAGAGCTATTCACTCTCCTAAAATAAACTCTCTATGACATGCCTAGGAGCTCGCATTTCAAGAAATTGTTCCCTTGCTTATAAACACTATGTTAGCCACCTTTTTATGCAAATGCTTGCCTTTTATATGAATCCAATCAAATGTTTCCTATTACCTGTTTTGTTCGTTGGTGTTTGCATGCTTATTTCATGTATTGTAATAATAAGTGATGATGATAAATGGCGGCCCGAGGTCAACAAATAGACCAAAACTCGTCCCTATCGCTACTAAAAAGAAGCATTGTGATGATTCACCGCGCAAACAATAGGCCACACAGATAAGCGGGACGAGGTTGCGCTACGACGACGGCAAGATCACCTGATCAGGTCGGAACTTCTCGGGAAACTTCGTAGCTTGCCCAGTGACGAGCGCGGCTTGGATATCAACACGGGGAGCGCGGGAGAGCCCGCTAACGGAAGTTGGCAAGCGATATTATTAGTGTAATTCCCAGGGGCGCGATAGAAAACGCTCCCTGTCACCATTTTGCGGGCGCTTAGGGGCGCAAGCGCGATCGCGCACCTCAAATCAGAAGCACTGTTACCCAGAAATGGCGGGAAATTTGAACATAGGACTTTGGCGCGAGTGCATTTCAAATACCCTTCCAACTGTTTTTGTACCTATTATTTCTACAAATATTATCATATTAGCACACAATATGACCTGTACTGCTGCAGAACTCGCCCCTTACCAGTTTTTTGCCCCTTTTTCTCTGCAGCATTTAGTACCAGCCAAGTACTTGAGATGCTGATAGATGCTGATTCTGATGATGACGATTTGGATCTTGGTGAATCAGATGATGATGATAACGGTCCTCAGGATGATGAAGTGTGTGTAGATTCTAGCTTGTTACAACCTGCCTATGATGACATGAGCATAGCTGAAAGCTTACCTGCATCCGAAAACGAGGACATGGATGTAGATAATGGTGCCCCTGCATCTGAAGATGACATCATGGATGTCGATTATCAACCCGACGCCGATGTCAACTACGACAGTGATGGTCATTCTGTGAGTGAGAACGATGTCAATCAGGAACTTAGTGACTATGAGGACCATCAAGCAAGTGGTGCATCCACCAGAAGTAGAAGTGAATCACCTGATAGAAATCGTGTTCCCATGCCAAGAGGTAGAGCCAGGGGCCGTGGTGTGCGAGTCAGGACAGGGTGCAACCGGGGACATTGTGCCCCAGTTGGATCAAGGTATAATGTGTCTGCACCTACAGATAACAACTCCAATCAAGACATTCAGAACGACAGTGATGCATCCACCAGGAGTAGAAGTGAATCACCCATTAGAAATCGTGTTCCCATGCCAAGAAGTAGAGCCAGGGACCGTGATGTGCGAGTCAGGACAGGGTCCAATCAAGACATTCACAACGACAGTGATGCATCCACCAGGAGTAGAAGTGAATCACCCGATAAAATCGTGCTCCCATGCCAAGAGGTAGAGCCAGGGGCTGTGGTGTGCGAGTCAGGGGAGGTGTACGGGTCAGAGGCGGAGGTCGTGGCAACCAGGGTCAAGGTGTTCAAACGAGGGGAGGGCGTGGTAATCGAGCTCGCGGTGTACAAGCCAGGGGAAGAGGCCGTGGTAATCGGGGACGGCCTGCTGCCCAAGGCAGAGCTAGAAATCGTGCGACATCGCCTTGGTATGAGACTAATAACATACCCCATGTTGAGAGTTATAATGGCCCGAATCTTGAAGGCAAACATCTCCTTGACGATCGAGTTGGGCATACAGTTTATGACTACATTCGTGTATTTTTGGACGATGCATTTATTAGACTTGTTTGTGACGAAACCAACAGGTACGCTACCCAATCCATTGCAAACTTTGCTCCGAATGAAGGTGCACTCATCACGAAGGACTGGTATCCCACAACACCTGATGAAATCGAATTGTTCATTGCCATAAACATGTTGATGGGTATCATCCGAAAACCGTCTCTCAAGCTATACTGGTCTACAAGGGCGATCTTGGCAACTCCTGTGTTTGGAAAGTACATTTCAAGGAATAGATTCGAACATATCCTTAGATTCCTTCACTTTAACAACAATGCCAACCTCATTCCACGTGGACAACCAGGTTATGACCGGTTGTTCAAGCTGAGAAAAATCATTGATGGCTTTGCTCCAAAGTTTATGGATTCCTACGATCCAGGGAAAGTTATGTCACTGGATGAGGGACTGTACCTGTGGAAAGGCAGATTAGTATTCAAACAGTACATCGCCAACAAGCCTGCAAAGTATGGTATAAAGTCGTACTTGCTGTGTGATTCAGCAGGTTACACTTGGAACTTAATAGTCTGTACAGGAGAGGACAAGATGATACCGTATCTCGGAAATCGAGATGATGACCCATTCAAGACCGAAGCCATTCCTCGAATCGTTGTATATTTGATACGTGAAGGTGCAGATCCAAATGTAGTAGGTGAATACAGACAACTGTATATGGATCGATATTACAACAGTCCGGCATTGACTGAACACCTCATGAAGCAGAAGATTTACACTTGTGGAACTCAAGACATGAGAAAGAAGGGTGTACCACCGGCTGTCAAAAATGCAGTTGTTCGTGTTGGCGAAATAATCCATAGACATAAAAGGAACATGACGGTAATTTCATGGCGTGAAAAGAAGACCAAGAAGCCTTGCACTATGATCAGTAACATGCATCATGCTGATTTGATCGACACAGGGAAAAAAAGGAAGGTAAATAATGTTGAGATTGCAGTGAAGAAACCATCAATGGTGCTGGCCTACAACAAGCGAATGGGAGGTGTCGATAAAAGTGACCAGATGGTAGCAGACTATGGACATTCAAGGAAGTCATTGAAGTGGACGTCAAAATTCTTCTTCCACTTGATTGACATTGCAGTACTGAATGCCTTTGTGCTGTTCAACAACAGGGAACCAGAAGCGAAAAAGTTGCTGCACCTAGAATTCAAAATGAAGTTCATCGAAAAGATATTGAGTAAAGCGAAGACAGGAAATGCACTGGAACTACCAGACCCTAAAGGCATCATACAACATCAGTTGGACACTGTAGGTCATGTGGAACGTCTGGAATCACGACTATCTAAGCATTGGCCAGATGACACACCCTTCCAAGATGCTACACTGGGGAAAAAAGTCAAACGCAAGACTCGCGTTTGTGCCCAGTGTCGAAAGGACCCAAAGCCGTACGCGGAACACCATGGTCTGGAGCAACCCCCCCAAAAGACCTGAGACCAGCATAATGTGCCCTAAGTGCAACGTACCTCTGCATTCAACTCCCTGTTTTAAACTCTGGCACACACTGAAGTGAAATACATGGTGTGAAGGAAGAAAAGACATGGTGGTCGCTTTTTGGGATTTTCTTGGGTTTCACGTAAAATCAAGACTATGTGACTATTTAGGCTTTTGAGACCAAAAGGGTCAAAAAAATGAACCAAAGTACAAAATACTAACTGTAAAAGGCATCTTTATTTTGATTCTCATCATAAACATTTGCTAGACATGTTATCTTTGTTAATTTTAGAGTAAAAACCATGGAGAACACGCAACAACACAGATAATTGGAACAAGTGCACTCATTGACCCCATATTTTGGGGGTCAGGGGGGCCAAAAAACTCAATTTTATTATTTCATATGATAGATACGGGTCTAACCTACAACATATGTAAATATCTCGTTGATACCTTAATGAATTAAAAAGTTACAAATTTTCAAATAAAACTTGTTGTTTTGGGTGTTTTTACCTAAAACACTGCGGGCCAGGGGTACCATACTAGAGAAAAACCCTGCGGTAGCGAAAGAGTTAATGGTAACCTTACTGAATGGATTCCGTTTTTTGGAGAGATTCCAGGCGGAAATTGGTAACCATCCTTCTCTTACGGATAGTAATCGGTTTGACTATTCATATGGATTACTCGAAGGAGAAGCATTTGCTTTAGTCAGGTCAATCGTGCCTTCAACAGCAAATTAAGCTATCTTGAACAACATCTGAAAGAACCAAGTATGTCGGCCCTAGGACTAAGAACGTATTACAATCACGTAATGACGGATCTACAGAGTTAAAAGACTCACTCAGTGAACGAGGACAGTGCTGCTGCTATATTAATGCTGATTCTCAATGAAAAGTTGCATGGTCATGTTCGCAGTGACATAGCAGACATTGATAGTTCAGTGGAATATGTGTTACAAACGTTCTTAAATGCTCTGAAAGGACAGATTGAACGTACGAACCTGTAAGTGAGTACATTGACCTTGAGGACGAAAGGCCGGTTATGTTATGTCAGCATGACCCACCCGTGTTGACACTTGGTTTCTTTGTTGGCCTGGCGAGTAGCTGCGCAATTTGTGGTTCATCGCAACATGGCGATGAACGATTACCCCTTTCCACGAAACAAAAAAGACATGGGGATGGTGAAGAGAATTTGTAGCTTGTGTTTAGTACATGATCACATTTCACGTATGTGTACAAGTCAAACGATGAGCGGTGTATGTATGGCATTACACCAAACGGCTTTACATGGTGTCCATTTCCGTATATTTCCGTTCAGGCATCCAAGGCCAATGGGACAAAGTTATAGGGAATACAGAAGTATAAATCAGAAGAGGAATACTCCAGCATCGCCAGAGCAAACGGATACCACTATTACTTTGTCAGAAACAGCGGAGACTACACCTGTTACTTCTACATCTTCTTATGTGTCGTGCAATCTGATTCGTAATAGTATGGCGCCGACATAAACTGAAATGTCAGTGACAGATGTTTCATCTTCGGTTATGACAGTTGGTTTACATCAAAACCCCATCAGTGAAAACAGCAAAGGGTATTGCTGATTTCAAGGGCAGGCAGATTCGTTGAAATGTTCTTCGATGAGAGCTATCTGAAGATATCACCGGGAAGATGTTGTACAAAGGCTTGGTATACAACCTACGGGATACATGCAGGTATCAGTGGATTTCACTCAAGTTACTTGGAGGAACGTTATCATTACGTTTCTAGAGCCCTTGATCCCGATTCGGATTTTATTCTATCTTCCCTCAGTATCATCCATTGTTCCCGACTGAGCGTGAGCCTAATTCCTCAACCCCAAACAATAACAAGGAGGCTGTTCCATAGATCAGCAGCCCTCCCTATTACTAATCCCAACAGAGGGCAGGAGGGTTTAACACCTCCTGTCGGCGCTCCCGTCTTCAATTTATATTTACCGCCAGTCGGTCTTACTATCTACGTCACTTTCTGAGTTCGAGGCTCCTGGCCTTTGCCATTATCTGCCATCTTATGTCCCTCTGCAAAAAAAACATTTACACTATATACTACAGTAAACTTTACTATGTGCCGCTTTTTCTTATTTGTAAATGTCCCGGTTACCCGGCACGATGTTATGTGAGTATTATAGCTCAGTGGTTTTACAACATTTTGCCTTGGTTCAACTCGGCTCCGCCTGTTCCCATCTTGCTGGCAGCCATGTTTATGTTTTGTGAACCTTGGGTCCCCCCTTCCCGGGTTTAGTGCCTTGATCTGAGAAGTTGTTGTGGTTTTACTTGCTTACACTCTACCATTATGTTGGTCGATGTGTTTGCCCAAATGAATAACTTTCAATCCTATCTAGACCGCACTGTTATAATTTGCTAGAGTGTCTGACTACGGATCAGTATTTCTTACTTTGTGATATTTTCCTGTCCGACAATTGGACACACCTTTTTGCTCTACAATAGAGTTGTACCGGTCTGTGGATAGATGGCGTCACGTGAGAACGCCTATTTTACTTAACTCATTCGTGTGTATAAACATGCTTGGGCCTTTCAGTGATAGTTTTAATATTTCTACCTCTATTTCTCATCATTATCATGTCTTTCTTGGGAACGCTCTGGCTCCCCTGATTTCATTCACTGAAAGTGCCATGCATTTTATATCAGTTATACTAATTTATACTTAGTCCCGGTGCAACTTGTATCCTTTCAGTTAAACCAAAAACTAAGACCTACAGCCCAGAAAGCAGATAGGAGTACAACATCTACCCGAACTACGAGCCATCTTCAAACGTCATATTTATTCACGCCACACTCTAGCGAATCTGTTTTCTGTAGACATTGGACTTCTTATCCCAAAATAAACATTAAAAATTCCAAACTTGTGTTTTTGAAGTAAAAATCATCGTCCAAACGCCAAGAAATTCGACACAAAGTTTAAATAACATCTTCTTAACATCAGAACTTTCTTCAATGGTTTCACCATGGATTCAGACACCGCTCAACTCAAACGCATGAGGTCTAATCAGGCAGGAATCCTGACTCGCTACCAAAACAAGGCCTTGAAAGGCATTCAGAATGATCGTTCGAAGCGTCATCTCAGGGAATGCAAAGAGTGTATATTTACCTCCTTGGCGCTTTTGCAGGAAACTGAATCAATGTATAGAAATCGTCATGGATGCTACATAATGGTTTGCCTCACGCAAAGAAATTGCCTTGACTGTACTCGATGCCCTTAGGTTTCGCATTAATAGTAAAACTTTGGCTTCAATTACTGAAAATTCAAGTGAATACACAGACTGTTCTAGTTCTACTGAGGCTATTGTTGAGGAGTTACCTAACCCCCTTGAACCACTCAATGTTCAGACTGGATTCAGTAACGTACAATCCAAGGTGTCTAGCCTACAAGATTGGTTGATGAAAGTCAAGGAGGAACCTACTGGTGTGATACCGCCGACGCCTCAGACGGACGTTCCTGTTCAAGCCAGAGGTGGGAGGCTACAACTCGTCCATGACAAGACTGCTGAGATTTGTATCAGTGATAAACCAGGTGAGGTTAACTCGACGCAGGCTGATGTCAACACCAAGATTCCACGAAAGATCGCTTCGCCAGAGAAAGCAACCCGAGAAAAACCGAATGCAGCTGCCCCTTGCCAGCCTGAACCTCGAGAAGAGCCACAGGCATACACCCTTTGTGAGCCTACACGATCAAGACATCATGAGCCCAGAGTTAGCCATCTACCCCAACCAGCTATTGGTCGACAGGATCAAGCATGTTATGGATGACTGAATCCCTTGGCTCGGGAATGGGAACCCTCAAGAACTCAGGCCCCAGCTTGGTCACCAGATGGGTTGATTACTTGATCCCTGGAATCGAGACGAGTCTTCGCCGAGAAGACCCGGGCTAGAACAATAACGATAGATTCACTGAGTATTCGACAAGCGTTGAGAGTGAGAGAGGTCTACCACCGATGGAGTTGCCCTCGTTTAATGGATCTCCCAAGGACTGGCTAAGGTTTATAGAGAGATTCTATGAACAGGTACACAGTAGGCCAGGCATTTCTGTGGTGAATTGCGGTCCCTCTCGTTGATCCCAGATTCCAACCAGGGAGTTATAAGGCTTAGTGATGATGGGCTAAAGAATCGTGCATAAACTGAACTGTACACGTTGAATACTTTCATATAACTGCTAACTTTATTCCTCACAAAGCAAAATGTTATAGGGCTCATGAACTTTCATGTCCGGGAGAAGTGAAGGTATCTTGTGACAAACTCAACTTGAGGTGATGGATGACCATCGTAAAACTGCCTAAGCAAAAGCCTAGAGATTGGAAACAGATGTGTTGCTGAGGCTTGAAATTACCGACAATTTCGGACACTAGAAGAATCGATAGTATCTCAGTAGAACCTCTCTATTAAGGACACCTTCGGGACTGGCAAGTGCTGTCCTTAATAGAGAGGTGTCCTGATTAGAGAGGTCAAATTGAATAGAAACTACCAATTTGGGACCAAAACTAGTGTCCTTAATATAGCGGTTGTCCTTAATAGAGAGGTGTCCGCTAAGGGAGGTTCCACTGTACTACAATCACAACTGACCAGAGGTGCTAATAATTGTGTCCAAGGGATAGGATTTAGTGGAAGATGATATGCTATGATGCTATGAGATGTTACAGGAGCTCAAACGGATGTATGGACACAGAAACAAGGTTGCTCGTGCTTTCATAGACCAAGTGACTTTAGGACCGGTGATAACATCTCGCAGTGTCTCTCATCTCTCAGATCCTTCTTCGTTCATGTTCATGTTCATGAGACTGCATAGTTACGCTTAATCGCCTCAGTTACACTGCATATCTTCAGGGAACAGATGGGTTGGTCAAAGCAGCCCGTAGGATCCCGACCAATAAAATCAACTATTGGAACAAATATGTTGCGAACATTTCTAAGGATCGTCAGCCCAACATCCACGATCTCGGGGATTGATTACAGGAATGTTTGATCAGGGATACCAACCTTTATGATGTGTCGTATGATCGAGCTGACCAAAAGCCAAAGCAGGGGAAGCCGGTTAAGACAACCTCCTCCCAAGAGTTGACGCTGTGCAATGCTGTAACTACCAAACCAGACAAGAAGAGCCATGCCAGGGACAAAAACTTTAACCCTACCTGCTGTCCGTGCCAAGAACAGCATATTCTGTACAAATGTCCGAAATTTGCAGCGAAGAGTGTTGCAGAAAGGCAAGAGGCAGTCAAAGCAATGAAGTTATGCCTCAACTGCCTGAAACCAAAACACTTCATCAAGGATTGCACGTCAAAAGTATCTTGCAGGGAACCCTCATGTGGCAAACGTCACCACACTTTGCTGCACTTTCCCGCCAGGGATGACAAAAGGAAGGTCGATAAATCAGATGTCGCCCACTGTGGTACCCAGTCGACCGTAGACTTTCAGCTGGTTCCTGTCTACATCAGTGGTAATAATGGATCTACCATTGCAACTGTGGCACTACTGAACTCGGGGAGCCAACTGACGTTGATACAGAAGTCATTAGCTAAAGAGCTTTGCCTGAAAGGAGTAACGACGAGGCTAACCATAAGAACTATGAATTCACAGTAAACTGAACAATCATACAGGGTGTCATTTCTTATAAGATCACAAGATCCAGCCCAAGCTGAGAGTGTTCACATTAAGAATGCCAGAACTGTTGATAAAGACTCCTTTGCTTGTTTCGAGCAGAATTTAAATCCATCTTGGGACCATTGCCAAAGGGTTGGGCATCCCCAAAGAAATTGACCCCTCGCAGGTCAAGCTATTGATTGGAATAGATTGCCCAGAGGCACACCTCCAACTTGAAATAAAGAAGGGAGAAGAAGACCATCCGCTCGATATCCGTACAAAGCTTGGATGGGGCCTATTAGGAACATACAGATCCAACGCAGAGAAAGACAGTCATGCCAACGATTTGGAGGCACAGGTGAATTTCATCGAGACAGAGGAGCAACAACTTCAGAATTTACAGTAACAAGTCTAGAAGTTTTGGTCAACTGAGTATTTCAGGATACAGGCCAGCGTCAACCAGCCATCATTTCCTGAAGACAGATTAGATATGGAAATATTGGAGGAAATGAAACGGCCAGGGGCCATTGTGTTCACCGTATAGATATTTGGTGCTTTGGAATTCAGCCAGGTTAAGAAACATTGTACATGTATAGTATATAGGTCAAACCAAAGTCTGTATGACATGTGATGTATCGTTGCTCGGAGTAAGTACCATAAGAGTATCATCAAAAACAAGTCACTAATAAACGAGATATTGCACTTTTTACCTATTTTAGTTTTGGCCTCCTGGTGGCCAAGTTGAGTACCAAAACAGATCGAGAATTCGGTGTCCAAGGTAACATGACGTAGGGAGTCATGTGTGCCAAATTTCAAGTTCATAGCTTTAGTGGTTAAGAAACGTGCCATAGTTACAATCAAACGACCAATTTACGCCATTTGACCTCTGTGACCTTGAAAAGTACGCCACATCGACCTGATTTTTTGTTAACATTTAGAGCTATGTAACAGGTGACTACATACCAAATTTAAAGACTATAGGACGAATAAAGACAAAACGTGCCACTATTGGTGAAATTTTTGATTTTGACCTCTGTGACCTTGACAAGTAGGTCAAATCAAAAACCCGTATGATATGTGATGTATCCTTGCTAGGGGTACCCACCATAAAAATGTTAGCAAAAACAAATCAGTCATAAACGATTTATCGCCCTTTTTAAGTTTTTGGTTTTGGCCCCCTGGTGGCCAAGTTAAGAATTAGACCGGACCGAAAATCAGTGTCACAAGTCATCTGACCTAGGGGGTTATGTGTACAAAGTCTCAAGTTAATAGCCTTAGATTGTTAACAAACGTTCCACAGTTACGCTCCAATTGCCAATGTATGCAATTTGACCTCTGTGACCTCGACAAGTACGTCAAATCAAAAACCCGTATCATCCTTGCTAGGAGAATCTACCATAAAATTTTTACCAAAAGCTAATCAGTAATAAGCGAGATATGGCACTATTTAAATGTTTGGTTTTGGCCCGCTGGTGGCCAAGTTAAGAATCAAACCGGACCGAAAATCAGTGTCACATGTCATCTGACCTAGGGGGTCATGTGTACCAAGTTTAAAGTTCATAGCTTTAGTGATTAAGAAACGTGCCATATTTACACACAAACGGCCAATTCACAACATTTGACCTCTGTGACCTTGAAAAGTACACCACATCGACGATGAAGAATCAGATCGGACCGAAGATCACTCCCAGAGGTCATGCGACTTAGGTCATAATTTATACAAAGTTTCAAGTTCATAGCACAAGCGGTTAAGAAACGTGCCACACAGAATACGGACTACGGACGACTGACGTCGGAGGACGGACGACGGACAACGACGGACACAGGGCTAGACTCCCCTGACGGTGAGCCAAAAACCCAGTTAATTGATGGTCATTATCAAGTCCCGATGTTATGGAAGGTTCCTGCTGTAACAATGCCCAACAACAGACAACAGGCTCAGTATCGTTATGACACGCTCTGCCGCAAATTCAACAAATATGCTAACTACAAGAAATTGTACACTAATACGTTGAACTCTTACATAGAGAAGGGATAGGCTCGAAAGATGGAACCTGCTGAAGTCGTCAAAACTGGCCCAAAGATTTGGTATTGGCCGCATTTTGGGGTCACAAACGTCAACAAGCCAAGAAATTCGGCACACCTCCTTTGGCCTGAGGATATGGGTCACTGCTGCTTTGTGTGATTATTACATAACTAGAAGTGTATAAACAAGCCTAATTCTAAACAATGCAGTCTATGTCACCCCAGGTAGATATTAATTACCAGTATATGTTATACTCTAATTTCTTTTTTCTAACATTCCTTCAATAAAGTGGCGAGGACGCCTCCTTCGTAAAAATGCATTGGGCAGGAAAAAGGCCGTTTGTAGTCATAGGCCTATGCTGAGACCGGGCGGGGAGAATAATGAATTTAGGTGAGAGCCAGTTGAAGGCCTAACTGATCAGACAATGAGTACATGTAATTGATCCTTGCTGTGCTTAGCCATGACGGGAATGTTTGAGGTGGCCCGAACAGGGTGGTTCATAAGCGTTGCACACCAGAATTTTTCATTGTTTTCGCGATGTGATGATGGAGCTGGACTAAGTAATTCTGTCTTCAAGTCCTGCTACAGGCGGCATGCCCATGTATATTTGCTTGTGACGCGACATCACAATGACGGGATAATGTCGGGAAAACAATGAACACTGTAGACTATGATGACTCATGCAATAAAATGAAAATGCAGCGTTTATGATGGATGTTCCATTTAATACAGTTCTCACAGATTAGTAAGCAATTGCATGTTTTCTATTGAGACCAAGTCCATCACAACACTAGGTACAGATAGTCCATCTCCACTTCCATATAGGATTCTAGATGTTCTATCTAAAGTTCTTGCAGATTAGTCAGCTAGTACAGGTTTTCTATCGAGACCACGTGTGGCAACCGGAACTCGCACATCCTATGATTGACAGCTACTTAGCTTCTTACTATACGATCACCATTAGCCAATCAGGATTCAAAACGCCTGAATTTGGGTCTTCTCAAGCGCCCACAAAACGCGAAGTGCTCAAACGCTCGAGTCTAATTTGTGATCCGTTAGGCCACTTGAGTCTTGTAACAATCAGATCTCGCATCTTCCTCCAGTCGCTCTGGAAATAAGGTCAACAATGGGAAGAACCATTGTCAGCAGATCTATGTCGCAAATGGCAAACTATTGCTGATGACTTACAACTCGCATCTACGCAATGCAATATCAAACGGCATTACTTTCCAAACCTTGATGCTAGCCTAACGGAGCCTTGTCATCTTCACGCCTTTGGGGACAGTAGCATCAAAGCCTACGGCGCATGCGTTTATCTACGCTGCGGAAATCAAATTGCGTTAGTCATTGCCAAGTCTAGAGAGGCCCCAACAAAGCAAATTACACTTCTACAATTAGAGTTAATGGCCGCCCTGTTAGCCGCACGCTTGCTTCATTACGTACGCAGTCAGTTACATCAGAGAGTGACATCCACTACGCTTTGGTCCAATAGCCAATCAGTTCCTAAGCAATGATATGTGGTGGTACGGTCCTGAGTGGCTACGAAGGGGAAACTTTCCCCCGCAAATACTCGTTGATTCTATTGTAGATTTGGTGCCTGGCACAACTGTACCATCTGAATCAGTGAATCTCGCGGAAACTGATAAGTTGGCATAGGCCAAGTTATTAGTGTGGAACGGTATGGTACGCTGCGCAAGTTAAATCGCATAACTGCATGTGTTTTCAGGTTCATCAGTAATCTGAAACAATCAGCCAACCATCGAAATCTTGATGCTAATCTCAATGGTTAAGCGATCGATAGCGCAAACACCACCTCGATTAAATCTGTCCAGGCGTCCCATTACCTGCACGAAATAGACCGCATCCAAACTGACGCAAGGCACGTGCTGCCTCCGCTTGTCCGCCAACTCAAGTTGTTTCTAGACCAGGGCATTGTTCGTTGTGTGGGTAGAATGCATAACGCTCTGATCAGCGAAAGCGCAACATTTCCAATATTGCTTCCTCCTCAACATGGTTTCACTAAGCTCATTGTTGATGACGCGCATCGCAAAACACTGCATACAGGGCTGCAATCGACAGTTACTCTGTTACACCAGACTTACTGGATAACAAAGATACGCGTGACTGTCAAGGCAGTACTTTGGAAATGTGTAGTGTGTAAACTATTTTGTGGCTTACCGTACGCGCAACCAATTCGTGCGCCATTACCTGCTTGTCGCTTACAAAACGCTCAGCCTTTTCAGATTAGCGGTGTAGACTTTACTGGTGAAATGTTAGTCAAAACTGACAGTGGTAAACGTAAGTGTTACATTTGTCTGTTCACCTGTGCCAACACAAGGGCGATCCACTTAGAACTGGTTACATATATGACTACGGAGTCATTTCTGCACGCTTTCCGCCGTTTTGCCACGAGACGCTCACTTCCCCGCTCAGTAATTAGCGACAACGCAACAACTTTCATTTCAAGCGCTGAGACTGTGAAGGAGACAATCCAAAATGCAACTGTTCAAATATTTATAGCAAACAACAATGCTGACTGGGCTTTCATTGCAAAGCGTGCCCCCTGGTGGGGTGGTTTCTATGAGAGACTAGTTGGTTCTAGTCCATGCGGACATGAATGAAACGGCCAGGGGCCATTGTGCTCACCGTATACATATTTTAGTAGGCAGGATCATGCTTAGTTTAGAGGTGAATATGGTGAACACAATCAGGCATGAAGACTTTTTTAGATGTGTATTGATGTCAAGTAATAAGACAGGGCAGTATATATAAGTTTATGATCAAACCAATAATTGTCTATGACATCAACAAGATCAATATCGTGTGATTGCTAAGAGTCCCTGCAATAAAAAATTCATCGAAAAAAAGTCATTAATAAGCGATATATTGCACGTCCTACTTTTTCAGTTTTGACCCCCTGGTGGCCAAATCAAGAATCAGATCAGGCCAAAATTCGGTGTCACAGATTATCTGATGTAGGGGGTTACATGTACCAACTTTCAAGTTCATAGCTTCAGCAGTTAAGAAACGTGCCATAGTTACACTAATGGCCAATTTACGCCTTTTGACCTCTGTGACCTAGAAAAGGAGGTCAAATCCAAAAATCGTAGGACATGTGGTGTATCCTTGCTAGAAGTCCCTGCCATAAAAATTTTATCGAAAACAATTCAGTCAAATAAGCAAGATATTGCACTTCTTCCTTTTTCCATTATGGCCCCCTGGTGGCCGAATAAAGAATCAGATCAGGCCAAAATTCGGCATCAAAGGTTATCTGATGTAGGGGGTTATATGCACCAAGTTTCAAGTTCATAGCTTTACTGGTTAAGAAATGTGCCATAGTTTACACTCTAACGGCCAATTTACGCCATATGACCTCTGTGACCTTGAAAAGTAGGTCAAATTGAAAACCCGTAAGACATTGTGATGTATTCTTCCTAAGAGTACCTACTATAAAAATGTTATCGAAAACAAGTCGCTTATAAGCGAGATATCACACTTTTTAGATATCCACTTTTGGCCCCCTGGTCGTAAAGTTGAGAATCAGATCAAACTGAAATTCAGCATCAGAGGTTATCTGATGTAGGGGGTTATATGTACTAAGTTTCAAGTTCATAGCTTTAGTGGTTAAGAAACGTGCCATAGTTTACACTCTAACGGCCAATTTACGCCATATGACCTCTGTGACCTTGAAAAGGAGGTCAAATCAAAAACCCGGAGGATATATGATGCACCTTTGCTAGAAGTACCTACCATATTTTTTTCAAAATTTCCCGACTACTATTAAGGGAGATATTGCATATTTTCACTTTTAACGTGTGGCCCCCTGGTGGCCAAAACATGAAACGAATCGGACCGAAACTTGGTCTCCAAGGTGTCATTACATAAGGGTACATGTGTACCAAGTTTCAACTCAATAGCTCTAACAGTTACGAAACGTGCCCTGCTAACGGACGACGGACGACGACGACGGACGACGACGACGACGACGACGACGACGACGACGGACGACGGACGCCACGGTATGGGATAAGCTCACCTCTGCTAAGAGGTGAGCTAAAAACAAAGGATAATGATGTTACCATAACTCCCGGTAACAAAACTGACACTAATAACATTGCCAAAACTCGTCCTCCAAAACGGGCAGCCGCTAAAAGGGCCGAACAGAAAATCCAGGACTGGATAGGCCCCCTAAGTGATATCTAGACAATGCCAGATTGTTTCGAATGGATTATTTGTATCATGACATTGTGTAAATATATACAACACACTAAAGTAAGACATTCTAGTGGTGTATTCAGAGACTTTTCTTTGTTTTCATGATTAATTGTGGAAGTATATTTCGCTCATGATGTTCTTTCAATGCTATGGCACTTTAGTATAATCGTTCTTCCTTCTCGTATATATCTACATATTTCAGTTTTATCATAATAACTATGACTCCTGACGTCTTGATTGATTTATTTGCATTTAATTAATTATTATGTTTACTTTCAATGTTTTGACTAGACTTGCTAGTATCTGTCTGCAATGGTGATTTACTCTAAGTACCTCTTCAACAAGTCTGCACAGTAACCTACGGTAATGAAGAATTTACTTAAGTGGGATGTTTTGACTGCGTTAAGACGTCATGTCTACAGCTCGTTAAGATTAGCTTAATCCTTTGTTTGGGTTTTGCATGCATCAATCTGACTCTGTTAATTGTGTATATTGAACTCTTGCGGCCCGCAGAGCTTCTTACTATATGATCACCATTAGCCAGCCAGGCTTCTTTATCCTTTTGTAACCTGTAAACCTTTTATGCTTGTTTTCTAAGTGATAAATATATTTTAGTTGACTTTATGGAACGACGGCGTTCACATCATTCTATGCATTACAACTCATTTGTGCCACTGTGCGCACCATGTCCATCCCAACACAAGGCATACTTACTCCAATTCTACTGCCATTTCATCGTCACAAACATCTATAAACTCCAGTCCCAGTTCCTCCTCCTCATCCAGTTGCTGATGTGGCCCTTCCTCAACAGGGGCATCTCTGAAGGCCAGTTCGAATCCTTTTTCAACAACCTCTGGAAGTGTGTCATCCCATGCCTTGATGATAATGTCAAGTACGTTACGCAGACCGATACGTTCACAACTCCCTTCCTCGTCAGGGTTCTGTTTCTTCCACGACTTCCAACTTTTACTCAGGTTGTTCTTAAATGCCTTCATCACGGTCAGATTTAGGGGTTGCACAAGGGATGTGCAGCCAGCAGGGAGAAAATCTAGCATCCCTCCCATCTGTGTAAATGCCATGCCGAAGTTTTCTGTACGACGTACATAATACTGGTCAACGATGAGAAGAGAAAGAGATCTGCATTCTCTGTGGTCACGTAAGGATGGAATACTTCGTCTAACCGATGCCGAGATGTGTCTTCTTTCATCCAACCTGTGGCTGATGACGTAACAACCACGATGGCCGGCAGTTCCTCTTCCTGCAGCATGACCAGCTGACGGACAAAACCTTTCTGTGGAAGCGTAACGTGTGCGGGTAATTTTCCTCCTGTCGCAGTGATGACCAAAGTGACTGTGCAGCCCAATTTCGTATTTGATCTGGATGTGCGAACATCAATCAAACTTGCCATTGGCAACATTGGCGGAATTGAATAGCAAGGAATGAAATGAATGACAAGAGAATGGAACAAGTAGTCAATGCATGTACCAGAATGTAGGTTTATGGTAGATTGGGAGATGTCGACAGACTAGATGGAATCAAGCTTACACAAATGGGGCCAAATACATAAAGAGCGTTTAACTTAAAACAGCGTTTAACTACTGAATAGACAGATTCAAGTCCTTCATATAAACCTTCACAGAATATAAATATGCCCTGAAACTAATTAGGGAGAAGTTACACAAGTCTAACCATCAAATGCCCTTTATGAATTTAGCCCCTGGGGTTGACGACAGCTGTGAAGGTTTTATTTGAACTGCAGTGAATGAAGTAGTTGAGGGTTCTTTTGTCACGTCCGCTCTTGAATATCTTCAGTTAGATGACAAACACGACTACCTTTGCTACAACTGTGTTAAAGCATGTCAGCACAAAACTGCTCTTTCAATACATTTAGTTTGATGCCATTAACGTGACTGCCTTCTTCTAGCGGTGTTTACATTGTTTAGTAGGTCATAAAAGTAGATCAGGGCAAACCTACTCTTAAACACTTTTAGTTTGATATCCTTTAGCTTTAACCGTCTTCAAGTAGGTCAGTTGGTGATAAAAATGGGTTAGCACAAACCTACTGTTCATTAACTTTAGTTCCATACTAAACAAGACTTATTTAGCAATAACTGTCTTAAAGTAGTGCAGAAGGTCATAAAAGTAGGTTAGTGCAAATATCTCATTCATTACCTTTAGTTTAAATTAGTTTTTGTGACACTACACTATTCCCTCCCATAAGGCTATAATCACAGCTGTTTCAGCTAGGCCTAAACATGACATCGAAATAAACCATTCTGCCTACTAGCCTGCTGCCCAACGATTGGTCCATGCGAAAAGCCTGTTAACCGCTATGTAAACATTGTCGCCAATACACATCTCACACATTATCGCAATACCCATTCAGCCAAAGGGTTAATGCATTGACATCGTTCAAACATCAGCGTGCTTCTGTACACGTGCTCGAATTAGATACGACGGTTTTCATTGGCTCATAAGTTGTATCACATGACCATTCACCCGGCTTGAAAATTTCATGAAATTTGGACCAAAATTAACGAAACAGTGGCGATTTCCATGCTTTTTATCGATTTTTCGACAAGTTACAGATTTCGGAATTCTTCAAGACTAGATAGCCAGGTAGGCATAATATCATATATCATAAATACCCCGGCTGTTTTGCATAACTCATTTCAGTTTCGTACAGAATCGTGCGTTTATTCTGAAATTTCTCAAACTTTGATCTGCTCAAATTCAAAATGGCCGACTTGCAGACGGAGTTTGAGATGGGGTGCCAAGTTCATCGTACAACATCAAATTCCCTTCATCGTTATTTAGCAAAACGAGTTACTTCCAGTATTCATTTAAATCTTTACTTTTAAAATATATATCTATTTTATGTTAGTTTGCTGTATATTCATGCAGAAAATGCATTTGAAAAACAAATGTCTAAAAATAGTTGAGTTTTGAAGTTCGATGGTCGGGTCTATTTTGGTGAAAGGGGTACAGCATGGGTAATAGTACAATAATAAGTCATGATCGTGCTTATGAACAAGCCATGAGTTAGCATATACCATAGTTTATGTTGAAAATATCTTTACAGATGTAATTGATAAATATAGTCTTAAGAATTCGCCAAATATAGAAAAGTTCTTGGTTTAATATCCACCTGTTAGCAAAATGAACTCGCCCATTGACCCACATTCCAGTTTGTTGTGGTATTTTTGTACAGGGTGATGCCAAAACAGTGCCTTTTGTTGACTGGTAAACATTCCTTCAGTTACTAAAATGCCTTTTTCTTTAATTTCAGCTGGTTGCATGGTGTGTACTGAAT
Source organism: Lineus longissimus (assembly GCF_910592395.1). Taxonomy (NCBI): domain Eukaryota; kingdom Metazoa; phylum Nemertea; class Pilidiophora; order Heteronemertea; family Lineidae; genus Lineus; species Lineus longissimus. The sequence continues at coordinate 9,176,224 of NC_088317.1, forward strand.
ATAACTTCTCGACTTAATCCGGCTGATGTGATGCTTTAGTTGATTCGAGAGGCTACATGTATATAGGCCCAGTACGTCGACATCACTGATCCGGCAGTGAACAAGATAAGTGGTAAGTTAAGCGATGTTTCCCTTCATCTATGTATTCACAAACAGATGATTGAAATCATTATACTGTATTCCCGTAGGCTTTGTATGCATGTATTCTATTCAAATAAATTACTCTTTATTTCAGGTTCAGCCTCCAAGATGTGTCACCAGAAATGCAACCGACATTATAGACAGGCGTGATTACTACTCTGATTTTGGATTGATGGTAAGTTCCGAGGCTATTTTGATTGCAATTAAATATTATTTGAATCTACATTGAAATAAAAGTGGACATCTGTAGGATACTTCCTTTCTTTCTCTAGATTCAACACTGGTCAGTGTCAGAATTGAATTAGAATAGAAGCTGTGTCTGTTGGAGCCACCCCCAGTTACCCCCCCCCCCCCCCCTCCCCCATTTAGCCACTGCCATTATGTTTACACTCGCCTTTACAATTCCAGGTATACTCGTCTTCAAAATGGACCTGACTAGGAATGATGATGGTGACTTCCCTCCTCAGAAAAAAGCTTGGTTGGATTCGAAAGTTAGTGCAGGCGGTCAAAAGCGATATTTCGGTCGTAAACGCAAGAAGTCCAAGAAATCCACTGGCAAATCAGGAAAACGTATATTCAATGTCGGCGACACGTGTTTGTTCAGATTGGACTCAAACGTTTATCTTGGAACCGTTCTTAGTCAAGTTGATGAACATCATTTCCAAATTGAGGACTATACAGGAACAGTGCGCACCTGCCATTCTGATTACATATACGAAGGACAACGAGTTTCGCTTGATTGTTTGCCTGGTAGAAGTCACATTGTTTATGTGCTATTTAGTGAGAGATCAGGCCTTGTAAAACTAGGAAAGACAATTTGTATTAGTAATGAAAAGATGTGGGTGAGTTTTGATAACTCTGGACTTGAGTTTAGTGTGCCATTTGATGAGGCCTTCCTTATCAACGAACGTAGTAAGGGACTAGGGCTTGGGAATATGGGAGTCGTTGGAGAGCAGTGTGATGAAAATGGTACCGGAGATAGGTGTACTCGCGAGGCTGTGCACCTATTCACCTGCATGTTGAATCGATTGACCGAGGAAACGATCCTCACACACTCGGACTATCGTGATCGCGCTAGCCAGATTCGGGAGCTGTACATGCAGGACATTCAAATGCGAGACAATGCCATCCTTGAACTGAAACAGCAACACTTGGCTGACACCGTGACAATTAAGGAACTTGGTGGCGAGTGGTTTCGTTGGTGGAGTACGTCTAATGAGTCAACCAAATGTCTGCAGGAGAAACTTGTTGCGACAATCAAGGAGAGTGAAGGCTACTGTGGAGAAGTCCATCGCCTGCAAAGGCGACTGTTTGTGCAGGAGAGGGTGCACTCAAAAACTGTTGAGAAATTAGAAGGTGAAATTTCTAAACTCAAAGATCATGTAGTCAGGTTAGAAACTGAGAGTATGTTGAACAGTATGGTCAAGGACAGTCTAGTTCATGAAGCTGCAGAGAAGGACAAGGAAATTACAGATTTGAAGTGTAAGTTAGGAAAGTTAACTGGCAAGGACATGTTAGAAAAAGTTGGGCAAAGTCCAGATGGTGTTATTGATGTTCGCAGTACTGCCACGAACAAGCGGTCAGCCCAGTATGTCAGAGTTGTCAAACCGGTCATACCATCGTCTAAAGCAAGCGAGAGGTCATTGAGTGAAAGGTCACTCGTTTTGAAGAGAGTCCTTGAGTTGGTTTCTTGCTCCAAATCTCCATCTGAGGAAGATCTTGTAGCGACTTTTACCCAGTTTGTTCGGGCAAATCCATCGATTACCATGGAAGCGTGTAAGGCAGCATCAGTCTGCAATGTTGCAACATTGTCACCAGGCGATTGTGTTGATTTGAAGGTCTTGTTGAAACTCCCTATGAGTAGGTTCCGAAATTTGAGGACGTTTCTTGGTAATAAGGGTGTGAATGTTTTCGCTAGTGAACCCCTCATGAGGGATGAAATGAGGGAACGGATTCCGATTGACTCTCTCATTGACGTTGGTATTGCCATGCTGCCCAAAAATGGTGGTTCTTCTGATACTTCACCTGTGGCCTTCTGTCGTGTAAAGGATCTCCAGGCATCAGTTGAAGATTTCTGTAGGCGAAACATGGCGTCAGTTGGTGAATTGGGGATGGTTCCATTTCCTGAGGAATTCAAAGACCAGGTCTTCTTGAAATTGGGGGGTGACAAGGGGGGTCCAGTTCAAAGCTTGTGATGCAATTGGTCAATTTTCCTAGATGCAATAGTGCAGAGAATACTGAAATTTTGGGCATGTTTGAGGCTTTCGATTCTTCTGATAACGTCTGGGAAATGTTTTCCCCTTTGCGGGAATGTGTTGGTGCTATCGATGGTCATTCTATTTCTCTACCTTCTCCGTTGACTGATAGCATTTTGAGGGTTTTTCTATTCGGTGACTATGCATGGTTGTGCAATATTTTAGGTCACCAAGGTGCAGGAAGTAGCTTTCCTTGTATCTTTTGCTTGTTGCCTCTCAACAAACTCCGAGAGAGTAGGGGCAAAGCTCACACTCCTTGTGTATATGATGATTTGTCTAAGGATTGGGTTCCAAATGTTGAAGGAAAGTTTGTTGCTAGGTCTTCGCACATGTACAAAGCCGATTTGGCTAGTTTCTTGAATGACAAAAGGAATCCAGAATGCAGAAGGTCTAACGGTAAATACCACAATAGTGTTGTTAGGGATATGCTTTTTCCGGTTCCCTTGGATCAGGTTGTTCCACCTCCCCTGCATATTTTCCTTGGATTAGTCAAAACTGCTTACGAGATGCTTGAGACTAAGTGTGTCAACATTGACCGTCTCAAGATGGCTGAGCATGAGAATGCAGAGGTTCAGAAACTCTACGATAGTTGGAAAGGTCTCACTGACAGTGTTGTCGACATTGATGATAAGCTATCTTGTGCTAAGTCAGACTTCTCTGACAAGGACAGTTTTGTCAAGGATTTGATGAAAAATAAGAGGAAAAACAGCGTCTTTCGAGCTAATTGTGCTAGTACTATTTGTGTTGTTCCACTGACAGATGAGGATGAGCCTGAAGGTTTCTGGGTTCAGTGTGACTTCTGTCATCGTCATGTCCATTCTAAATGTGCTGGTCTGAAAGCAAAAGGTGCAGATGTTGATGATCACGATGATGATGAGTTCAAGTGTTATCTATGTCAGGGTGTTCGTACAAAGGACAAGCTTGTTGATTTTCACAAGGCATCACTCAAAGCATCCAAGGCTGAGCTAAAGCAGGTAGAAAAGGAACACGCGAATCTCCATTCCAGGTTGGATGTGGTTTTTGCTAATGTAAAGAAGCACCAAGGTCATCTAGAACTTCAACTAAACAACGTGCTAGAAAAGGACTTACTTGTTTATAAACAGGCCTACCACAGCAATGCATTTATTGGTAATCATTGTCGCAAAATTATTGAAAAACCCCACGGCTTGGTCGGTGTTCTCAGTCAACACGGTTTCTCTGACATTCATGATAAGTATCTAGAATTGTTCAATCGAATGGCCAGGATCTATAATCTTATTTCATTCTCTCGCTTCCTCACTGAAGAGGAAATTCGAACACTCTCTGTTGAATGCTGGAGTTATGGTTCTTGGTTTCCAGTCAATTTTCCGTCTTGTTCTATAACCGTGAAATTTCACCTGCTTACATATCATATTCCTGACTTCGCGTTCAAGTGGAAAACTGTTGGTTTAATGGGTGAGCAGGGTGCAGAGAGCATCCACAAGCTTGTCAACCTCGACAATAGGACATATGCCTGTGTCAGGGATTCTGAACTTCAGATGAAGTTGTTGTATTCCAATCATGCCCTTCGCACTACTGCGAATCTAGGCAATTTGAAGAAGAGCGAGAGAACTTGCAAGAAAGTCTTGGAAACTGGCAAGGAATGTCCTGGTCGTCTAAAAAAGACTCTGGCTGGCACATACATACTGTGTGTATTGTTCATTTCCCTTTTGTTTGATTATTTACTGTAGATTTAGTTTCTAGTCTAATCTTGAACTGTGATTTTAATAAATTGAGCTTACAGTTCCACAATTTGACAACAATATTTGCGTATACTTTTAGTAAGAAGAATTGTTCATTTGTCTGTCACTTTTATTAAAAGAAAGTTAAAGTTGAAACTTCTATAGCAAGGAATATGAAGATGTGAACTTTGTATTATTATTTTTTTAATGTATGAGTCTATTGAATGTAAATTAAATGTATATTGTGAATAATTAATAATAATAATATTGTGTACATTGAAATCATGACTTTTTCATTTTTGTACTGGTACTGCCTTGATATGTTGTCCTCTGTGACTGTTGTCTCATCTCTCTTAATAACAAGGCCTCAAGCGGGATGAGACAACTACATCCCTTGTCTATGATAATAAAGGTTGTAACATATAATGTCCTCTGTGACTGTTGTCTCATCTCTCTTAATAACAATACCTCAAGCGGGATGAGAAAACTATATCCCTTGCCTATGATAATAAAGGTTGTAACATATAATGTCCTCTGTGACTGTTGTCTCATCTCTCTTAATAACAAGACCCCAAGCTGGATGAGACACCTACATCCCCTGCATATAAAAGATAGGTTGTGACATAATGTCCTCTGTGACCTTTGTCTCATCTCTCTTAATAACAAGGCCTCAAGCGGGATGAGACAACTACATCCCTTGCCTATGATAATACAGGTTGTAACATATAATGTCCTCTGTGACTGTTGTCTCATCTCTCTTAATAACAAGGCCTCAAGCTGGATGAGACAACTACATCCCTTGCCTATGATAATAAAGGTTGTGACATGTCCTTGGTGACTGTTGTCTCAACTTCACTCCCGGAATTACAAGACCCAAGGCTGGATGAGACACCCGTTGTCCTGCCTATGATATCATAGGTTGTGACCTGTCGATTTTTGCAACTAACTGTCTCATCTTGGTAGGCCTACAATAGGACACATTTGTCCTGCCTATATATACTATAGGTTAAGACCTGTTCTTTGCGACTATTTGTCTCATTTGTGTACAACAGGGCACCAATCTTTCATACCACAACATAAGTAATGGGCATGGCATTTTCAAATGACGACCATTCTTCACAACGAATAACGAAGTAGGCCCTTTTAAAATGCCTATTATTTGTCTTTGCCTGAGTGTAAACCTAATCTAATCACAGCCATACAAAGCTATGTTATATGCAGAATATTAAAATGCTTTTTTACAGAAGAATTGGTATCTGGGCTGAAACATAATAGAGGTGCAAACAATCATCAATATTTTTACAGAAAAACTCCATCAAAGTCATCTTTTATACACTACGCAGTGCAGGCCCAAGCCTATCCAAGATGGCAGCCGGAATATAATACACAAAGCTTGGTTCAGGTCAAGTTGGTTCTAATAAACGCATGCAATCTTAATTACTACTAACACAATTAAGGGGAATACATGGGTGGATTCAGGCCTTTATGTAATCCTTAAGCGGTTGGGGTGAGGAACTGGGTTGTTTATTGGGGTAGCAATTAACACCTTCATGCCAGCACCTCCCTAAAAAGCGGCATCTGGTGCCGTTTGATTAAACTTGCGTTTCTATTCTAGCTGAAACAGCTGTGTAATACAGTCTCTTGATTGTGACATGAGGCATGATGATCTCTTACATCAGCCTCTTCTCTCAGATGAATCAGGCTACAATGCGGTCTCTTTCTAGATTGTGACACGAGGCATGATGCCATCTCATGCATTGCCCTCTCCGCTCATATCAATTAGGCTACAATGCGGTCTCTTACTTGATTGTGACATTAGGTATGATGCCGTCTCTTGCATCACCCTCTTCTCTCATATCAATCAGGCTACAATGCGGTATCTTACTTGATTGTGACACGAGGCATGATGACGTCTCTTGCATCACCCTCTTCTCTAATATCAATAAGGCTACAATGAAGTCATACTTGATTGTAACATCAGGCATGTTGCCCAGCTCTTACATCACCCTCTTCAATCATACCCATCAGGCCACAATGTCAATGCGGTCACTTACTTGATTGTGACATCACCCTCTTGCTCTCTTCTCTATCCTATCAAGCTACAATGCCGTCTCTTACTTAAATGTGACATCTAGCTATGATGCAGTCTCTTATATTACCCTGTTGGCTTATATCTGTCAGACTACAATGCAAGCCCTAGATTGTGACATCAGGCTTTGCAGTCTCTTACACCTCCCTCTTATATCAACCAGGCAACAGTACGGACTCTTGCCTGGAAGTGAATGAGCCAAATTTTGACCATCTTGGTTGTAATGATCCTTAATTAATGTCACCAGGTAAATTCATCAGCTTAAAGGTACCTTCATAACCGCCAGTTTGATACTAGCACATATTGTCCTTTATCAACTCATAGGAATGTTCAATGCAGTATTGATTGTTACTGGTGGTCTACTAGTGCGGTTCCGGCAACCACCCAATTGTTTTAGTCTTACCTTTCACGAATTGGCTCCATGGTCGTGGCATTCACCGGGCAATGAAAGTCGCCTTTCTCTAGCCCGTCATCTACATATGTACATGCACAAAGCCTACAGGCCAAGCACTGAGACAGACTGGCTGCCTCGGGACTGCGGTTTTATTTGAAGAGTGGAGTTAGAGGGGAAGCATGCAATGGTTAGGATAGCTGCATAATAAGGCCTGCAACATTTAAAGAGAAAACATCAGAAGGGAACCAAGTAACCTTATGATTAGTCCTGATTAACCCTGATTAGTCATAATGACACCAAAGACTACCAGTAGTCAGAAATCCCCATTAGAAATTGGTGCATCTTACCCACTGCATATTGCCTCGACCTTGAGTAACAGTAAAATGGCATCAGCACTGCCGACTGTTCGTGTGCACTAAATTAATCATCAGCTCCACTTCGGGGTAGTATACACGTAGGACTATAAATCCATGAAAGCTCCACCCTCGGTCCAGCAGCCTACCGATTACCGATATCTACATCGCAAGAGTCACCACTATAGAGTCACCACTTTGGGATGATGACATGAGACGAATTCCCAGGGGAAAATGCGGTACTGGATAAAATCTTTCATACATGTAGAGTGATTTCATGTGATGTCATCACGTTCCATGCTGGAAGAACAGACAAATGTAATGATGGTCTTGCTACAATTGGTATTGTGACATCAGATGGAATTAAAAGTGTCCCAGTGTTGATTACGAGAGATATTATGTCGCCGATCAACCAACCTGGTTGGAATACATGTGACTCGCTCTACCAAAACTAGGCGCTTGTCGCATCTGAACTCGACAGGTTGATACGGACTTGTTGTTGATTTCCCTATTGTAGACCTTTTGTGAAATCTATTACAAACTGATTTGGTCACATTTCACAAAAGGTCTACAATAAGGAAATGAACAACAAGTCCGTATCAACCTGTCAAGTTCAGATGCGACAAGCGCCTAGTTTTGGTAGAGCGGGTCACACATGTACATATATGCCGTATTTAGAAGGACTGGAGCTAGCTGATGACTTTTGTGATAAAAAGAGTTCATTGTAGACGTGCTAATCGGTGCAGATTGCGCATGGAAATTCTTCGAAGGAGAATGTGTACGGGGGATTGACCTACGGTCATCTTTCCAACGTTGGCGCATTGTTGGTTGGTGCACTGAGTTGTGATCCTTCGATTGTTGCAACGGATAGTATAGTGCATTGTTGTGTTACTAGGCCAGTGATCGCTGATTCATGTCGAGTGTTATCCAATCATGAGCTGGATGATAACATATCAGCGTTGTTTTGCAGCAGTGATTTGGACGTTCGTGACGTCATGAATGACGTGGATAGTATGGATGATGTCTTCAAGACAATATACGTACCATGAACAGACCGAACATGAAATGGCCAGGGCCATTGTGCTCACCTCATGTGGAGGAAAGATGGATAAAGAGCATGGTATTGTGTCATGTAGTGTTAGGTTTGATGTAGGTCCAAGCAATTACAATTTCCCCAAAATGGCCAATTTACAGTACATTCGACCTCTGTGACCTTGAAAAGTAGGTCAAATCAAAGAAGACCCGGGTGACACATTGAATGGTTGTTAGAATTAGATCTACCTATGATATAAAATTGGTGCCAATCGGGCAAGTCATTACTAGCAATAATGGCATTTTGAAGAATTTAGGATTTGGCCCCCTCCCTGCAGGCCAAACGGCAAATCAGATCGCACCAAACTTCAGTACCTGAGATCACCTGACCAAGGGGTACATGTGTACTTAATTTGTGATCAATAGTCATTGCAGTTAAGAAACGTGCCATAGTTACGGCCCGACGGCGAATTTATGCCATTTGACCTCTTTGACCTTGACAAGAAGGTCAAATTAAAAACATGTGTGACATATACTGTATCGTGGTTAGATGTACCCATGATATCAAATTGGTGGCAATCGGGCAAGAAGTTAAGGAATAATCACATTTTTAAGGTTTTTAGATTTTGCCCCCTGGTGGTCAAGTGGTGAATCATATTGGACCAAACTTTGGTCCCCGAGATCACCTGACTAAGGGGTAAATGTTTACCAAATTTGGTATCAATAGTCATTGCAGTTTAGAAACGTGCCATCGTTACATCCTAACGGCCGATTTACACCATTTGACCTCTGTGACCTTGAAAAGGAGGTCAAATAAAAAACCCGGAGGATATATGATGCACCTTTGCTAGAAGTACCTACCATATTTTTTTCAAAATTTCCCGACTACTATTAAGGGAGATATTGCATATTTTCACTTTTAACATTTGGCCCCCTGGTGGCCGAACCATGAAACGAATCGGACCGAAACTTGGTCTCCAAGGTGTCATTACATAAGGGTACATGTGTACCAAGTTTCAACTCAATAGCTCTAACAGTTACGAAACGTGCCCTGCTAACGGACGACGGACGACGACGGACGACGACGGACGACGACGACGACGACGACGACGGACGACGGACGCCACGGTATGGGATAAGCTCACCTCTGCTAAGAGGTGAGCTAACAAGGATGGAAAGTACTACGTGACACGTCCCTCTTCCATGAAAAGAGGATCATAAGGAGTTGCCGTCTAACCTACAGTTGAGTAGGAGTCATTTGGAACACTTCATGAGTCGTCTCCGAAAGGAGAACTTACTTGATACATATTGCGGCGTGATGCAGGAACACATGGATAAAGGCTACATTGAGGAAGTGAAGGACGATCCCTGGGACGAGCACCAGTCTCACCTTTTGCCTCATTTCTACGTTCTCAAAGAATCTGAAACCCAAGGTTGCGGATTGTATATGCTGCGAATGCCGGTCGTGTGTGCCTCAATGATTGCTGAGTGACAAGGCCATGTCTGTTGCGAAGCTGACAAGACCTTTTGTTGATGTTTGTGCTCGGAAGATTGCTATTGTTGCAGATATTGCCCGAGCTTTCTTGTCAATTCGCTTGCTTGAAAGGGACAGGAATTTTTCAAATTCCTGTGGTTTCGGAACAATGACCCCACTCAAGATATCATTGTATACCGCTACACAACTGTAGTTTTCGGAAATACATCTTCTCTCATTTCACTTGACATTGTTTTTGAACACCAGTTGGAACAACAATGCAAGTCCGAAGTTGTTACAGACATGGATTGGAAGTTGCACATGGACAATTTGGTCACCGGTGTGAACAATGATAATCAGGCCGTGAACTATTCTTACACCTCACGCGACCTCACACGACAATATGCGCAAAGGAGGGTTCAATAGAGATGTTATCAACTTCGGCTGATTTGTCACACATTACGGAACTTGAAGGAACTTAAAACAATAGTACAACAGTGAGTGTTCTGGGTATGATGTCAAATGCTGAAATTGACTAACTTCGTTTCCAAAGAAGTCTCTAGTTCCAGTTTACACTGCAAAAGTGACAAAGCGCAGTGTACTGTCAGGGGGGAGCGTGTTTGACCCTCTGGGACTCGTGGTCGATTGATAAGGTCAAAGGTTGGAGATCAATTGCCAGTGATCTTGAGGTGATTTCAGATATTGAATTTCCGCGATGGTACAGGTTTGATCGTAAACGTCCTGTGCAGATCCATGCATTTTGTTATGCCAGTCTTAGTGCATTGTGGAACTGTAGCTTTTCTGCGGCAAGGGAAATGTATCAGTTTGGTTGGGTCAAAGAGTAAGATTGTCAGTAAACATTCATGAGTGAAAACTACGATTCCGCAGTTGGAATTATCAGCGATGGTACTTTGTTCTAAGTATGTGGACAATATGTTAAAATGAATTGATTACCCACAGCTGGATTTTAATTATTAGACTGATTCCGAGATCAGTTTCTTCTGGTTGAAATCTGATAATCAGCTGAAACGATCGACATCAACCAAAGTGAATGCAATTTAGGAAATATCGGATATCAGGAACTGGAGGCACGTGAAAGGTAATCTAGTATCTCGCTGATGCAACACGCAGGCATTGAAATCGTCTCTATTGTGGCGAACAGGCCCCAAGTGGTGGACGGAATGTGAGGCGCAGAGACGATGGTTGCTGCAGCATTAGAGTATGAGCAAGTATCACTCGGAAATAAGGGACATAAGCTAGCTCATTGATGCCAAGTGCTTCAGCAGTCAAGAGCGATTGTTACGTGTCACCGTGTACGTGATGAGATTTGCTGGAATGTTCGCAGTTCGTGGTGTCATAACTGTACAGAAGATCAACGGTGGTGAAGCACTCTGGGTAAAATCGATAGAGGGAGCACATTTCTCAGAGTCATTGAATTATTTGATGCATGACAAGACTGGTGTCAGATGTGCGACAGTTGAATTTAGTCGTCGATTGAAATGGATTAGTTCGCGAAACCGGGAGATTACGTAAGGCGCTGTCAATGGACAGAAATGCTTGCATGCCAATATTCTTGTCTCAAAAATGTTGGTTTTAAAAGTTAGTGATCAGGAAGGCACAGGAACACATTATGCATGATGGCCTTGGGTCAACTGTCGTAGCAGTCAGGCAAAAGTATTGGATACCTGCAACTCTAGTGGAAGTGAGGGCGAACTTGCGTCATTGTAAGTGTAAACACACGACTGGATCTGCATACTTGTTACCCCTCAGTCCAGATCTATCGGAGTTTCGCGTGGATGCATCGAAACCGTTTCGAAACATTGGAATGGACTTCACTAGACATTTGATTGTGAAAGTAAACCCAGGTCAATACCGCAAAGTGTATGTCTGCCTGTTCACTTGTTTGGGAACAAGATGCGTAATCTTGAATAAGTTAGTGACTTAACCGCTGACGCATTCACGCAGGCCTTAAGAAGGCATTGTGCTACATTTTCAGTTCCGGATATGCGCCTTTCAGACGATGCATCGAATTTCAAGAGCGGTAATGAATAAATAAAAAAGTTGTTGGATGTTGTGGCAAGTTCACCGGTGCAGGGGCCTTATTCATGAAGCCTTCTTAGGGGTTAGTAAGCGTTTACGAAGTCGTACACCGCTCGTAGTGTGCTTTTATCGATTTGCGTCATATTCACAAAGGACTCGTTACTTCAATCGACCTCGTAATGCGTTACTAAAATTACGTGAGGTGTTTTAGGCTTCGTTGAGTGTTTGTAAATAGTTTGAAACACTTGTACGCTACAATCATGGCAGCTGGTTTTATTGGAAGAGGTTGAGGCCAGACGGGCTTTACGGCGGCAGCGTGTGTTTAGAGACAGATTACAACCACTCGACGTCTACGATGACGTATATTTATATCAGCGGTACCGGATGACTCGACCAGTCCTCCTTGAAATCATCGACCTGTTAGTAGGTGAGATTGCCCCAGCCACCATGCGATCACGTGAAGTACCAGCAACTCTCCAGGGGCCTTATTCATGAAGCCTTCTTAGGGCCTAGTAAGCACTTACGTATTACTAGGTCGTTATTAGCGAATTACGCGGTATTCACGAAGCACCCGTAACTTCAATCTATTTCGCAAGTCGTTACTAGTGTTACGTGAGGTGTTCGGGCTTCTTAGCGTGTTATCAGTCCATGCTTAGATAGTTGGACACATTTTTACACAAGGAGCATGGCTGCGGCGTTGATTGTGTTGGAAAATTTGGAAGCAAGGCGGGCTTTACGACGGCAGCGTGTGTTTAGAGATCGTCTACAACCGCTTGACGTCTATGATGACGTAGATTTGTACAGACGATACCGGATGACTCGGCCGGTCCTTCTCGAAGTTATCGACCTGTTGCAGGATGACATTGCCCCGTATACGCTGCGCTCGCACGCCGTTCCAGCAACTCTCCAAGTTTGCGTTGCGCTTAGATATTTTGCTACTGGCAGTTTGCAGTTGGACAATGGAGACATGTCAAATGGCTTGAGTCAACCTACGATATCAAGGATTATTACCAGAGTTGCAACTGCTTTGCAGGGTAAAGCAAAACATTTCATAACATATCCTCGAACAGCTGCTGAGCAAGAACGTCAGAAGGAAGGATTTTATACAGAACGCCATCGGATTCCGAACGTTATTGGCTGCGTAGATGGATCCCTTATTCCGATCAAATGTCCATCCGTAAACGAGAATGCATACGTGTGCAGGAAACAGTGGCATGCCATTAATGTGCAGGGGATTTGTACTTATGATTTGAAATTTTCAAATATAGTAGCCCGATGGCCAGGTGCCACCCATGATGCGTTTATCTGGTCCAACTGCAATTTAAAGGTGAAGATGGAACGCGGACTGAATGATGGAGGATACTTGCTCGGTGACAGTGCCTACCCACTTAGACCCTGTCTCATGACCCCAGTCTCCCGCCCAGCAGATGCAGCGGACAGACAATACAACGTTCACCACAGGCGAGTACGAAACATCATTGAACGAAGCTTTGGAAGATGGAAAAACCGATGGAGGTGCTTGCACAAAGAAGGTCAATTATGTCCTTATTGGTGAATCAGGAGAGATCGCCAGTTTCTAGACACCGACAGCACCTGTCTGCAAATGGCTATTATAGCCATTCTCAGACAGTGCTGCAGCATTTCACCCCATAACATTGCTGCATAGACTGCTTTGTAGTACAAGTTCCATTTCGATTTCGACTGACTTTCCCCATTCTCATTTCTTTAATAAGATGCCTTTTTTGCAGGTGGAACTCTTCGATTAAGCCCCGAGAAGTGTTGCTCGGTGATCATTGCAACATCTGTGCTACATAACATCTGTGAAAACCACGGCCTCCCTGTCCCAAACGACCCACCAGCCAATGTGGATAATCCCGATGATGACGTCAACAATAGACCAATCCTCGATGTCGATGTCGAAGAAAGAGGTGTTGGAGAAAGGGCACGCTTGATAGATCAGCATTTCAGGAATATGTAGTATGTATTGAAAACAGAACTTTATTTCCAATTAACCCAAACATTTTAATTGATGTGTACAACCAAAATGGTGGTACATGTAACAAGAGACGTTTTCAACATCATGTTACAATCAACAACGATATACAGTAAGGTTGTAGAGCATTTGATTACTGGCGAGACTGCCAAACTACAATTCCAACGATCTTCTTTCATCAACAAATAAACATCATGTTTGTACAGAACAATGTACTGTGATCAAGGTATAAATTCATACCAACAACCAACACGATTTTGATGAAAGCACAATCTTATCAGTTATTCCTTACTTCACTATCTATCTAACAAACAATGTAGCAGTTATACAGCAACAACATCACTTTAAAATTGCGTGATATATGTAGGTCACTCTCCTTTGGCCATTTTTTCAAGTACAGAGAATGCCGATGACCTGGACTTGTACTCCTTTGGTTTTGAGCCAGTTGTCTGGGATTCGCTGGTTTCCGTAACAGCATCCACTAGTACCTCCAATAGCCATACTGCCTTTTTTGCGAGATGAACCTTTGTTTCTTCCAGATGAAGCCGTTGTTCTTCCACGTCAAGTCGCTTGCTCTCGATTTTGACCCGTTCCTTCTCCACATCAATTAGTTCAACGGCATGTGAAAGCTTCTTATCTGCGAGAGACAAACCAGTTGAAGACGCCTTGGAAGAGCCAGCAGTGGGACGACAGCTCTTGGGTTGTCGGGCAGGACTTGGCGGCGGTGAAGGGGATCGGGTGTCATCTTCTGAGCTGCTATCGTTCGGGCGCGTGACGGTTGCTGTAACCTTACGAATTCTCTGGAAAATACATTTGATAGACTTAAATGCAAAAAGCCATTAAACATGAGTGAGGTCTTAGTATGTCTTTAGTTGTTATTTACTTCCTTCTCATATAGAAGGCCAGTACTGAAACGGGCACGTCAGGAGATACGTTTTCTTTCCTAATAACGACACAAGCAAATGAGAAAAAGCATTGCACAGATCGTTGTGCAGCCACCTGGAAAGTTGCGATCTTCCCTTATCACTGCTTATGCCTCCAGTAATCAAAGTCCTATTTACCTCGGGTGATTTCCGCAATTCAGCGGTATGGAATGTATACAATGACTTCTTTGCTGCGACAGACAAACCAGTTGAAGACGCCTTGGAAGAGCCAGCAGTGGGACGACAGCTCTTGGGTTGTCGGACAGGACTTGGCGGCGGTGAAGGGGATCGGGTGTCATCTTCTGAGCTGCTATCGTTCGGGCGCGTGACGGTTGCTGTAACCTTACGAATTCTCTGGAAAATACATTTGATAGAATTAAGTATTGAATGCTATGTAAGGATGAAATATCTCGTCAAGAGCCAAGCGCCTAAGATGGCACTTTTGAATCTGCAGACAAATCGGGCGAAATGTAATGCAGGAAACTGGAGCGCCCGCAGACGACCAACCTACCTTCGATTTTTGAAGTGAGAGTGACGCATTCTGATCGAAATAAGAAATTTCGTCATCATCGGCTTCTGTGACAGACGAGGAAAACGGGTATTGCTGGTTCATGTCATCTTCAGGTAGGTCCAGCTCTTCTGTGTCCATACCAGTAGCGATTCCTTGTATCATTTCGACACCGATTAGGCCTACGATCCTTTGCTCGAGTTGCGTCAACTCGGACATATCATCGCCAAGGGGTTTGTTCCCGGTCCGCTTGGTCAGTACATTGATTTTTGCAGCCTTCTGTTTTGCCTTCGATTTCAGGTCATGCCATTTATGGTGAACTGCTTCGATCGTTCTCCGGACGCTTGCCACACTGTTGATCTTAAGGGTTATTTCTTTCCACGTGTCGGACTTCCGCTTCAGCGTAATGACATCCGAAAACTTGCTGCTGATCACGGACCACTTCGATTCCAAGAGATCAACTAACTTTATAATTTCATTTGGGGAAAAATTCACACCCCGTTTCCTCTTTCCTTCCTCGGGTGGTGGGACAACGGTCTTCTTTCCTTCCTCGGGTGGTGGGACAATGGTCTTCCTCTTCTTATTGGTTTTCTCCATGATGTTGTCAGGGTGGCGAATATCCATCAAATGATGGTAAGCACGTCCAATTACTGTATAAATACTCGATGCCCCTATTACAAACAGTCAATGAGGTGAGCTCAAGTGGATTACGTAACAATTCTATACAGATCACCTCAAGTGCGTACCTGATAATATTTCCCTACGAAGGGTTTAATAAGTAATACGGTAATAAATCGATGATAATGCTTTGTGAATAAGACGTAGTGTCTTACTTGGCAGTTACTAAAGTCTTACTACGAGCCACGTAAATCGTTATTAGTAACAATTTTACGAAGGCTTCATGAATAAGGCCCCAGGTCTGTGTTGCACTCAGATTTTTTGCTACCGGCAGTTTTCAACTTGCATGGCTAGTGGCTTGAGTCAACCTACCATATCAAGGATTGTGACCAGAGTTTCCTCTGCTTTAGAAGCTAAAGCACAGCAGTTTATAGTGTTTCCTCGAACGGCTGCCGAGCAAGAGCGTGAGAAAGAGGGTTTCTACTCTGAACGCCATCGGATTCCGAATGTCTTTGGCTGTATAGATGTTCACTTATTCCAATTAACTGTCCCTCCGTAAACGAGGCGTCTTATGTATGCAAGAAACAGCGAGATGCCATAAATGTGCAAGGAGTCTGTTCGCATGACTTGAAATTCACTAATATCGTTGCCCGTTGGCCAGGTGCCACACACGATGCGTTTATCTGGTGTAACTGCAGCTTAAAGGCGAAGATGAAACGTGGACTACTGGATGATGGTGGATACCTGCTAGTTGACAGTGCCTATCCTCTCAGACCCTACCTAATGACCCCTGTATCCCACCCAGAAGATGCTGCAGATAGTTGATATAACGTTCACCACCGGCGAATTCGAAGCATCATTGAACGAACATTCGGAAGATGGAAAAACAGATGGAGGTGCTTACACGTAGAAGGTAAGCCCCTGAATAATGTACACTCATTATCATATTATGCAATTCCGGAGATTGCATCTAGGACCAGTCGCTTAAACAATGGAATTATATACTTACACATGTATTCCAAATGTTTGCTATTTTTTCAGGTGGAACCCTCCAATTTCGACCCGAAAAGTGTTGCTCAATTATCATTGCGACTGCCGTGTTACATAACATGTGAAAACCATGGACTTCCCGTTCCTCGTAATCCACCCGCCAACGTGGACAATCCCGATGTCGACAAAAACCCTCTAATTGGTTTCGCAGACAACGAGACGGGCGTGGACGCAAGGACAAGAATCATAGATCAATATTTTAAGAATATGTACGTATTTTTTACTTATTTTATTGCCAAATAAACAACCGAACCATCACCAATTACTGCTTGGGAGAAATATGTGTGTTTGGCCAGAACAACGGATAAACAACAAAATTATGTAGATCCACCATAACACATGAATGTTTTGAAGAAATAAACTATGATATCTACCATAACACATGATTGTTTTGAAGAAAAAAACTATGATAAGCAATTACATATCTCGCAGAGTAGGTTACACTTGTAGTAGGCTACAACTCAGTCACCTAGGGCAGATGTAGAACCCAGGCACAATTGTCCGTAATATTTCGGCAGTGTTAACAAGTTTACCATGAAGGAATCACTCTCCTTTGCCCTGTCTAGATCTGTGTTCCATCAGTTTTGGACCAATATCCTCCGATTCACTGGCTTTCGTGACTAGTAAATCCAAAAGATGCACAGCCTTTTTAAAGATATCAACTTTTGTTTCTTCCAGGTGAAGCCTTCTTTCTTCAACATCAAGTTGCTTCTTCTCAACTTCTACCCGCTCCTTCTCTACCACGACTACTTCAGCCGCATAGGAAAGTTTCCTTTCTGCTGCAGATCCCATGGATGAACCAGCCTTTCCTGATCGCCGGAAAGAAGAATATGAAGCTGAAGGAACGTCACCATCCGAGATGTCATCGACAGGATGAGTGATGAATAGCGCTACAACTCGACGATTTGTCTGAAATGTTGACGAAATTAAAATCATGTTAATCTTAATAGTAAAATTCTTATGTAGTTCATTTCTTGACCACTCAAACTTTTTGGGGTGTGGGATGTTCTGTCAACTGCAGCGTTCGTCTGTCTGTCGGTCGGTACGTTTCCTGTTCTAGCCGAGTAATTTGGGGGAAAGGGAGATGTGAAATTAGAACACTTCCCCCTTCCTTAAATACGTAGATGCACAAACACCACTTCTTGGGCCATCCCGCTAAATTAGTAATTTTTTTCTGTCTTACCTTTGGTGATCCCGACAGTAAAGTACAGATGACGTTCTTTCTAGGACAGAAGAACCACGCTTTGAAGATTGCAAGCTGCAGCGTTGTGGTGGTGGAGTAGGAGAACGGACGGCTTCATCGGAGTTGACATCATCACGGCGTGTCATGGTACATGAAGCTCTCTTATTTCGAGCAGCCTGAAAAATAAGATCCATTGTGACTGATTACATGCAAAAAATACAAATTGTTTGCTTCATGCATTAGTTTATAGGCTTTTATGATTATAAAGCTAATTATTTAGCGCTTAAAATACAATATCACCAATATTTAAGGGATAAAATTGAGCAATCAGTCTTTAACATGGGTGAAGTAAACACTACTTACAGTCAGTGATTTCTGCAAATCTACATGAGCGGACATCTTTGCTGGAAGAGGAGAATCTCCCATGGACTCCATAAACGATCAGGAGACGGGACCCTTATGTGGTCGCACACGATTCCTTGGTGGTGGAGAAGGAGAACGGACGTCTTCATCGTAGACGGCAATGTCTAGGGAGGCAATGGTATCTATTTCGTTTCGAAGTTCCTGTAAATTCAATTTAGTGGTTGAAAGTGATATCAAAGATAGGAGGGTTTGTTACATTCGATCGAAACAGCCATGTGTAGTCAACAGTTGGGCCATATTATCGAATCAACATCGTTACAATATCAGGTTGTAGTGGTTGGGGGAGGGGTAGGGGTCCTCACTCGAGATTTTTGTATGATGCAGTTCGGGAGATTTATTTACCATTTTCGACATGGCATACCAGTTTTACCCGTGGCAAAAAGAAGTATGCGTTATGCCAGTCACTTTTTTCTTGCCATGGGGGTACTAAATCATTCTCTAGACTCGGCCATCTTTGAAACGTGTCTTTGAACACTGGTTGCCAACAACTTACTTGTTCTGATATCCGCGTTTCGAAATCGAAGTCGCGGTCCTCGTGGTTGTCATGGTCCCCGGAGACAGGCTCTTCTGTATTTATGCCGCCAGTGATTCCCTCAATCATTTCAGTCCCGATGAGTCCTGCAATCCTTTCCTCCAATTCCGTTAGCTGAGGAATGGCATCTTCCAATGGCACGTTGCCAGTTTTTGACAACATCTTTTTTACATAGACGGCCTTTTGTTTGACTTTTGATTTCATATCGTCCCACTTGTGCCGAATGCTTTTGTTTGTTCTAAGTACTGTGCCAACGATGTTCACTCTTCGCGTTATGTCACTCCACACATCCTGCTTTCGCTTCAATGTAATCACATCTGAAAACTTGTCATTAATAACCCTCCAATTCTTTTCCACAAGACTAACACACTTTAGAACTTCGGTGGGGGAAAACTTCGGCTGACAGCTGTTAAAAATGGTGTCATCCTCGTCATCTCGCGGGACGAGAGTTTTTCTCCTCTTCGGTCCCATCACGCTTCTTGCAAATTCCGGGAAATAATGGTGTATAGAGCTTGTGGTGTCCCTGTATATAGGTCTATTACAGTGACGACATGCTCAATTGTATTTCATAATACATCAATGACTCACCCCGGCCAAAGTGCTCAACCGCGCAAAACAACGTGAGCGTTACGAGAGGTGAAGTAAGTAAGGCATTAGGAGAAGCATAAGAATGCTTTGTGAATACCACGTAATGACTTATTACATAGTTACAAAAGTCTAAAGCCTAGTTCATACTCCAACGCACGACCGCCGGCGACCGACGCACGATCAAATTCTCGACGCTGACGTTGTGGTGTTGATTCATACTTTCGCGTGCGACGGCGATGGCCATCGGCGTCCGGAAGCGCGTTCGGTCGGCGTGCGATATTAAAGAGTTCAACAAATTTTAACTCTCTGCGTCCGATCGCGGCGTCGTACCAATGAATGATCACTTTTCTGGTCATGGGACCAATGACTCATGTTTATGCATATTTTCAAAGGCGCCTAGATGGGGAATGGGAATTGATTACGTCGTTTTACGCTTGAGCTTCCTCACATAACGAAGTTAAAATGTCGGACGCAAAAGAGCTACTAATATGTGAAGTAAAACGTTACAAATGTCTTTATGACATTTCCAGATCCGACAACAAGGACAGCCTGAAGAAGGAAAATGCGTGGCGGGCAATTGGAGCAGCTCTTGGCAAAGACAGTGAATATCTTCCTGTTGTTTATTCACTTTGTTTATGAGACTTGCCTTTTTACGTCGTTTTGAGTCGATTGTGGCATACATCATGTATATTGGCCAGTACCAATGCATTGAGTTAGCAGTCTTTACACCCTCATTGTAGGCCCATGTGTTTTTGCGGTGCTAGATACAATGTGAAGATTTATATAACCCGACGAGTGTCTCTATTGAAAGGAGATTTATTGTATGAGACATGGGACTAATAGTTTGGCCGCCTCAATAATGGAAATGTAGTTTTTAACAAAGGGGGCCTATTGAAGTATAGCCCCCAAGTCCCGTCATTCAGTCAGTCACACTGTAATCTTATAGAATGATAATCACAATGCCCCACAGGACGATGGTACTCACGCGAGTTTGCAGTGATTTATTGCCCCCCCCCCTCCCCCATTATGAGCAGGGGAAGTTGCCCACTGACGCGAATTTTGCTAGATTTCAAACACATTTCATTAAAATACTGAAGGAAGCTCTTTAACTGTCCGAGGACATGAAAAAATGTTCACCAATCAAGTTAATTTTTGTTGTATTATTCGTGGAATGCCTTTAAGAACAGCAAGTGACGTACATTGGCCACAGCGCCTTGAAATTTAAATTTAGTGCCTGAGTTAAGGAATTTTCCTATTAGCGTTCAGTGGGGAACCAGTGGGAAACCAACAGGGTAATTAGCGCATGCGCAGTGGGTTATTCCTAAAATTTCTGGTAATGCAATGCAATCACTGATAAGACATGTATAGAGACACGATGCAATTGGACCAAACTTGACGCTGCAGTAGACAGGCCAAGATCTCTGTGAACTCAGTAATAATTAACATTCTTCATAATTATATTTCAATTCTTTCCAGGCAACTGGGCTGCAAAGAGTTTCAAAGGTCTACGAGATGTCTACCTAAAAAAGAAACGAGAAGTATCTAACATGAAGAGTGGGTCTGCAGCATCGTTTAAACCGAAGTGGAAATACTATGTTTTGATGTCATTTCTTGCACCATTCATAAGAAGTGGAAGGTATGTACCATTTTAGATTTATGCACGGTTTGAGCTGCTCTTTCATGAACAAACTTATCCGTAAAGTTAGCTACTATTTATTCCCGCACTGGGTAGCAATTGAACAGGTGTTGCATTGAATTAGCATACTGGGGTGTTCATTGGTTATGCGGGGAGGGTGTAGGAAATTTCAGAAACTGGTGATTTGAATTCGAGCCGAAGGTACAGCTATTTCCTTTCTAAATGACGACAATTTATTTTTCACCACTGATGGCAACTTCAAACCCACAACAACCTGTACGGACACAGGTGCAAGCGCCATCGTGGAAGATGTTGCAGACGACCAAAGTACTGAACGGAGGCGTATGGAACCTTTTTGAGGAACCCATTGAACAGCAGGACCAGTCAGCTGAAACGTCTGTTTCGTCCTTTCCATCTACATCTAAACGTAAAAGAACGGATAGAGATTCTGTAGATAGTGAAATCCTTTCTGTGCTAAAGAAATCTTCCGATGCGATTGGTAACATCAAACGTCCAAACAGAGATGAAACAATGGTATGGGCTGAATCAATCGGTATGCGCATGCAGAAGCTGACATCACGCCAGAGAGCATTGATGAGAGTTAAGGTGGAGCAGATGATGTTTGATGCAGAATTTGGAGAACAGACAACAGCGCTCCAAGATGGTGTCAAGTCGCAAGCTGATGATTCGTTCTCCGGAAGTTCACCCCATACGTACATCGAACTGACATCTAATAACGTTGTATCATTTCCTGGTCTCCAAGATTATCAGCCGTATAAGTATTGATACCGGCATGTGAAACTATGGTTTAAATTCAGAAGACATTGCTACATGTATCAATCAGATCAATTGATCATTTGCCTAATCTGTCAAGTCTACATGTATTCATTGATAAATTGTTGAAGATATATCTTATTACACGATGATCAAGTTCGTTATCAATATTCATTCTATCAATCAGGCTGTGAACCCCTCTGTACGTGGTTTAGTTGCCAGGGCAGGGCTCCTTCTTCACTGGTGAAGTAGTCTTTGAGATTGTTCCTAACCTCTGCAGCATTTATATCGTAATTATTAGCACCAACGCGACCGATGGGGTTAAGAGCAGAGCCCTCGCCTATTTCTTTCCTCCACACTCCCTCTGTTATGTTGTGTTGTTCATCCTCCTGGTCAACAAAGCCTGGTGGACATTACTGCGCTGCAGGTTGTTTTGCCCGATCGGTCTCTCGTAGAAAGTCGTGGAGACAAAGTGTAGCTTTCACTATACCAACAACATGCTCCGGTTTAGAAATGATAGGCTTTCGGAAGATTCGCCATCGGGCAGCCAGTATTCCAAACGCATTTTCAATTATTCTTCGAGCCCGGGAAAGACGATAATTGAAGATGAGTTGATCCTGGGGTAGGTTTCGTCCGGGGAATGGGCGCATCAGACCGGTGCGCAAAGGAAACTCTTCATCTCCAACAAGCATGTGCGGGACTTCTCGATTTGTCCCTGGTATGTAAGCCTGAAGGGGGAAATTCAATTCTCCATGTTCAAGAACTTTGCCGAATGCTGAATTTGCCAATACACCTCCGTCACTGTTGCGTCCGGGTGCTCCTACGTCAAATAGCGTGAATTTGTATTTCGCATCACAAACAGCCATAAGTACTATGCTGTGTGTTCCTTTGTAGTTGTAAAAACTGACCCTGCATTGACGGGGGCCTGCATGACCACATGTTTTCCTTCAATGCTCCCAACACAGTTCGGGAAATTCCAAAAGCGGAAAAAGTCCGAAGCAATTTCCTTCCATTTATCAGTTGATGGAGCTGCGACAAACCTACCCCCCAGAACTGTCCAAATGGCATTGCAGGTCTCCCGCACAATAATGCAGACGGTTGACAGTCCCATACGATGGGCAAACACGATTGATTGCTGTGAATCCCCAGAGGCGAGATACCTGAAATAAAAGAAGGTGGACATTATTATATTACCTATAAAATGTGATTCTTCAGAGGAAAATAAGGATGCACGAAATAAATTAATTTAATCGGTTATTGAAAAGTAACTTACCTCAAAGTAAGAACAAGACGTTGCTTTGGGTCTATGGGTGTCCTGTGGGTGTATGGTGCTGAAGCGATGGGCCTACAAGCTGGAGCAGCTCTTCTAGCAATGGTGGGGTAAGGCGCAGATACTTGAAAAAGTAGGTGTGGTCACCGAGTTCCATCTCGCGGACTAGATTGTTAAAGTCCCCTTGTTCCCACCGCCAAGCGAATATCTCCCTCACATACATATCTCGTCGGTGGCGTTTCCTTCGCATCCTGTAGAGGACAGCCATTGCCTGGACATTTAAAATAAGCAGTGCGTCCTCCTCCTCCATTTTGACCTGGCAGAATGGTATAATCGCGTGAGCATTCATAGTCACGCGATACGACGCCTACAAAATCGTGCGATGGCATAGGCGACCGACGCAGGACGCTGCGTTCGACGTTGGCGATGGTCGTGCATCGGAGTATGAATCCACCTTTACTTAGGGCCTCGTAGATTGTTCGTTACTAACAATTCTATGAAGGCTTCATGAATACGCACCCAGGATCGCTTTATGCAGAAGTGCGTTCAGTTCAATTACATACCAGTACAGAGCCCCTGGTTGGGTGGCGTATGGTGTCATGAAATCATTAATCTGCAAAACCCTTGGCCTAGTCTTCATAACATACAAACAAATGTTGACTTTAGTAAAAGTGCAAAAACATAGTGCTGCTGAAGACGTCATTAGGGTTAATGACAATGTTTTAGTTCATGATGATAATGTCGCAATATCTCACTGGAAATTAGCATTGGTTACGCAATTGGTTCGAGGGACAGATGGTAGACATCAACCGTAGACCGAGCCTAAAGACAATGGCATTGTGTTGCGACGTAGTCTAAGATCATCTGTAGCTGAGACACGAAGAAAAATTTAACAACAACTCGGGCGGGGGGGGGTGAATGTGTAAATGCGTTGCGTAATACAGTAATAGACTATGGAATAGGCTGCTTAGTAGTGAAAATTACATCACTATGCATGAGGACGGCTCGTGTCTATGGCCCTTTGAATCATAGGGCACTGCCTGTGTATATGCTCAATTTAGTTAATAAAGCCCTTGTTAATAAGAACTCACAGCGTCAAGTTGTTCTTTCGGTCGGTTAAATTGCCGTGTATCATATTGACTTGGAATCTCCGAACAATTAATGGCCATAGTTGGACTCATGACGACTACTACCAGGCATCACCTGTATCTCCTAACGGGTTGACTTCTTGATGGACGGACTTTGGCACCCAGCACAGGGAGAAATTAGGGCTGTCGCGTGGTGTTTGACTGCCAACCAAAGGTTGGCGTTCCCATCCTCCCACGAGCAGAATACCTTAGTGTTTAGACTTGAGGATAATCAATTTTCAATTTACACGCTGTTGTAAATTTCCGTGATTAATATTCATGTATCATGATGATGCAGTAATTTTTAATTTTCAAAAGTTTCGGGTGGCGAACGTCAGGGGGGTAAATGTCCAGGGGCAGATGTCCTAGGCTGGCAGATGTCCTAGGCTGGCAAATGTCCGGGGGTTAAACGTCTGGGAGGCAAAATTCTGGGGCAAAGGTCCGGCTGGCAAGTGTCCTGGGGGCAAATGTCCTAGAATCCCTCTGTTGAGCGACAGGGGACAAAAATCATCCCTGTAATTTTCCATAGCTGATACTCTTCTCAAACCATAAATTTGGTCCTTCATCGTATTAGAGGAACATTGAACCCGAGGAACATAGAACCCGAGAAACAAATAACCCAGGGAACATAGAGATTACCCCCATCTTTAACAACAACATGCATGGTAGCGAATATTCCAAATGCTCAGACAAATACTATTGGTACACATTCAAAGGCATAGAGTTTATGAAGAGTTTCCTGCAATGGGGAGGGCTGTTATGCTATAAACCAGGGCCGACCGAATCGAAACTCCGATAGCGGTATCAATGCCTTTCGGAGGAATAGGCCAAATTACAATAGGCACTTTCAATCCAAACGCTGTTAGCGCGCCAGTAGTCCATGCCACTGGTAGGCTATCGGTAACCACTTTACCACGTGCGTTAGGCCCTTTCCTTGGACCAAGGTTGGTATATAAATATCCATCACTACAAGGTCTATTTCAATTCCTTTGTATGTTGTGGATCTGGGAAAATATGAGGGCACGGATTGCGCGGTAAGCTATGGTATAGTGCCGAAACTTTCACCCGTTCTGCCCAGTTTGTGACAGTCTGCGCCATGGACAAGCCTAAACGAAACCGTGTTGTTGATTATTCGGAGGCCGAAAAACGTATTATTGGGAGGCCGTTAAGCCGTAATAATGCAAAGATGACGGCCAAACACTCGGCCAAAATAACGCAGAAGTATAAAGACGCTATATACGCCGATACACTTCAGCAAGTTACTGATGTAGGTGTCTCTACAAGAAATCTCAGTGGCATAAAAGATACCCATGGTCATGTCCCTCAATGACGTCCATCGCCACATCACCTTCAACACGCCACATGCTGCTTAGAAGTGATCTACATACTACTAACAGTGCGCTAAAGGAGGTCCCGACCAACTATAGTGAAACGGCTTACCGGTGTGCAAGGGATAGTAGTACTAGGGCTGATAGTCCGTGTAACAATAGCCCGCATTGCTAAATGTTTTGGTTAGGGTTAGCGGTACAATAGATCATGCTGCTTAATTGATCAAATACAATGCTACCGGACTATGACTCCAGGGGAACTATATCCGCTGTCACACCGGCGCCTATCTGTGACGACATTGGTAGCCTAACAAAGTTTCTATTCGGTCTTCCTAACAATGCCGGTGGCTACCAGAGTTTCGATTCGGGGGAAGTGCCTATTGGCACTATTGACCTATACCTCCAATAAGCATTGATACCGCTATCGGAGTTTCGACTTGGTTGGCCCTGCTAAACTGACCTCTATCAAGGTTGGGTCTTATTCTCAAGTCTTATTCTCAAATTCTTATTCTCATGAATGATATTCAATTGGACAATCAAAAACTTATTATTTCTTTCAATGTCGTCTTAACAGGCTTAAAAATGCAGCGACCCTTTCTCAAAGCACGCACCTTTCTTGATATTGAGTTATCCTCTTCATCATTGTCATCATCCTCGTCCTCCTCATCAAAGTCAACTCTTTCGTGGGCTGTGCCAACTTTTGCAACAAAATCTTTCACTGTTTCACATAAAACTCTGAAATAATATTTTGGAGAAAGCTGCAGAATAAACTTGGAATGGTCACAGTCAAACAAACAACCTCTCGATCATGAGGCCAACGCTCATCCACTGTGCCACTGATGCTGGTGCTAATGCCGTAAGCAGGTTTTTCCTGAGTGAGTTTCTTCCGATAACAGGTCAGGTAAGAACACCATTCAAGTGGTAGCCAGATAAGGCTCATACACCCTGGCTGCCGAGGGCCTCATTAAGTCAGTATTCCTAACTGCTCCTAAGCTGTAGTGGCACACAATCAACAAAATGAACAAATTCAGAAATAGAAGAAGATGATATAACAGTGCTGGTACACTTATTGAAACACCTGTTTGTTGACCCGAATCCGCAATTCAACCGACTGAACGGTGTTGCTTCGTAAATTTTCATAATATTGTACTTTTCTTTGTGGGGTGATAAAGTCATACCTTGCAGATGAAATGACCACAGAGTGGTCATCAGAGTGTAAGATTTTGGAAAGATGAGCTGCAACTGAATCCTCATATACTGAGATTGGATCAAACTGTTGAGAAAGTTTTCTTGGCGGTGGCATCGTCCCTTCATATGTCATGATGCTCCATCGGTCCAGCATCTTAATCTGAGCATGTTCCATTTTTTCGAGGATTATCTGTATCTGTGTCTCATCATCGAAGACGCTGCCCCAGCCTAGTACCCTGGCAAGATCGTTCCCAGTCCCTAGGGGTAGTACTCCTACTTGACACTGAAAAAGGGAAGTACACTTCTAGATAATACTTCCATTGTTAGGATGTTCAGGTAAAATATATTTCACTCAATTCACTTGTTTCCATTCTTTGATCGTTGGAAATTAAAGGGGACATGATAGTGAAGTGGGCTTAGTCAACTATGCACAAAATTTCATGAAATATTGCTGAAAGTAGTTTGTAAGATCTCGAGACCCATTCGGCTGATGACAACATGAGCAAAAGTGCCAAGAACACAATGGCATTACAAGACTATCATAAAACTCAATGATTAAAATCCGAGCATCAGTATTCATGGAGAAATGCTCGGAAACCAAAATTGGTCAATGTATGCAATTTGACTTCTGTGGCCTTGAAAAGTAGGTGAAATAAAAAATGGAATAGTAAGATGTAGTCTCATGAGAAGTGTCCAACGTAAAAAAGTTCATAACCTTAGCTAGCAGCATTCATGAGATATATTCAAAAGTAGTTTTTTACAATGATGCACCTGCTTGGGCTGAGTGTACATCTAGTACCAAAACTAAATATCATTTTTAAGCTGATCGGTCCGAGTACGAACCGTTGACGATCCGCAAATGAATCGTACTGCGCGCGCATACCGTGCAATTAATTTTTGTGGTATGGTCCAAAGAAAACTAGCACTCGACTCGAAAAAATCCACAGCACTGTCTGTTAGATATATAGTACGAGCCGATAGAAATTGAATTACGATTCGCTCTTGCCTGAGTATTTTCTGAATACTGTACGACGCGACGAAACGATACACTCAAAAAACTCAAGTGTTAGATTTCAACATTTAGAAATAGCGTTGAAGAGTTTACAACTCTTTAAATATTGGAAATATGATTCCAACATGTTATGGTGTTGGAATCTACCTACAATAAAATATTGTTTCAACAAGTTGATAATGTTGGGTTTCAACACTTTCATCAAATCAGAACTCACAATGAAGAAGTTGAAATTCCCGCACATTGGGTGCGTGCGCAGTCTGGCATAGCGTCATCTGCAACTGTCCGCCATTGAAGATTCTCGATTCTTGATTCTCAATTATTGATTTAACGGCAAATAATAGGTAAAATCGCGAGTGCTAATCAATGTTTTTACTGTATATAGTCGTAATATAACATGAAGAAGCTTCTGGACCATTGCAGTTTGGCCTACATGTCCATTTCCGGTTTGAGTTCCAGAATCATTGAAATTAAACAATTGGAAATCATTCTAGAATGCATTCAAAATACCTACAAAAAGGATACTTGAATGCTGTTAAAATGAGTTCCAATTGATTTTAGATTTAATAATTCTGGAACCCAAAGCTAACTCCTGATATTAAGTTGGATTCAAACACTTCCTTCAGTGTTAAAATTCCACCACTTATTATCAGTCACATTGCAACATTTCATTCAGTTGGATTCAACCCTTCATAAGGCAGATTCAACACTTCATACAAGTTAGGAATTTAACACTTTGCATATGATGAATTCAACACTTTGAAGTGTTGTCACTCTCAAGCCTCTTATAAAGTGTTGGATACAACATTTATAAAGTTGGCTGCAACACTTGATATATTAGAGTGTACTAACCGGCACAGGCCGACCCACCACACCATTTGTTCACATAGCCATTTATCTTGCTTAATTAATTCTCAACTGACGGCCTCGCCTGGTTTCAATAGAATATCAATGATGTATTTGAGAGAAATTCCCAAAATCACTACGTGTAAAAACTTAAATTAGCCATGTGCTCGATGTTTACTAATTGACATCACACATACTGACCAATCACTGCCCGGCTGACGAGCTGGCACTTGTTGCGAGTGGGACATACTTCGATTGGAAACATGTCAAAACTTCATATGTGTCAAACGTGATGATCGTTGGTTAAGGCGGACAAGTGTGAACTTGCCCTGTTCTCAAGAAAGTGAATGTCAACTTTCCCGTAAATTCTTCATGGTAAACAAACTTCAATTTCCTGCGAAATTATGTCAGACAAAATGAGTAGTATATGTGACCAGCTCTACCAAAACTAGGCGCTTGTCGCATCTGAACTTGACAGGTTGATACGGACTTGTTGTTCATTTCCCTATTGTAGACCTTTTGTTGAATGTGACCAAATCAGTTTGTAATAGATTTCACAAAAGGTCAACAATAGGGAAATGAACAACAAGTCTGTATCAACCTGTCAAGTTCAGATGCGACAAGCGCCTAGTTTTGGTAGAGCGAGTCACATATGAAAATCACACTTTAAAACAGAACCCAACTGTTTTCGTCTAAATTAACAGAATCCAACACAGAATCTAGGAGCACTTTGATTCTGTTTTAAAATGTGGATTTCATAGACCGGACCCGTTCAGGACTCTTGGAAAAATCAGTTCTGGCCGGTAAAAACAACGTAAATTCAAAAGTTCTCCTTCACGTTTGGTGGTAGCGTTCTCTCTCGAAATTTGAGGGCGTGGGAAACTATTATTAATCGGGGAGTAAGAAAAGATGGAAAGATGAAGACAGACAACAAAACGCTGTTTTTTGGATTATTATGTTTTTTAATACTACACATTCCCACCTCTAAAAGTTACATCGTATTACAGTATTATTTTATTCTAAAGTTTGTGCTAAAGACTTACTTCGTGTTGTAACATCAACATCTATTCTAAAGTTTTTGGTCAAGTTTTCGCCTTGGCAAAGTTTACATCATCGAGATACAACATGTAGTTTGATAAAGTTTACTTCGAGTTACAACATCCATAAGTTTGTTAAAGTTACAAAGTTACATACATCTATTCGTCTAAATTATTCATACTAGTTTTGTTCTCCCCCCCCCCCCCCGCCGCTTAATGTACTTCTTTTGCTTTGCTGAGGAGTTGTGGGAAAATTTGTGGCAGGAGAAAACTAGTGTCGTATATGTCCCGTTTTATCCCGAATTGCCTTTCTATGGTCGCATTTACTTTTTTATCGTTTCCGAGAAGGTCGTACGCCGAAAATTGTTTTATAATCTCTCTCATCGATAGGCATATACTTCGCATGAGGATGTAGTACATGCAGTATTGGCCGCAGACTGTGGACAAAGGGCTTTGAAGCCGAATATAGTTTCGAGTAAAAGTTCCTTCTCTACTAAGAATTTCTCTGAATCTCGCTTTTCTGGGGGCTTCTCCGTTACTGTCAAAGTACTCGTGAGGAGGAACTTGGTTAAAATAAAGGCACACCCAATGTTCCCCTGGCTCGTGGGCTTTTGCCGTATTGCTTATGTATGCGCAGGGTCTCCGTTTTCGAGCATTCGTCGGAAGAGTATCACTGGACACCACCTTGGTAAAAATGTTTCGTGTCCCCAGGTGTCTTTTCATTAAAACGTTTAGTTCGTGTTTGTTCATATTTATTTTTCTGCTCCTTTCACCCCGCCGTGACTGTAATACACGTTTCGATCGGCATCAATTTCCACGAAAGAATCGTATTCGTATAAAACTATGAGATTCACTGCTTCGGTGGTGGCCGTGGATAGCTTGATTTCCACTCCGACATCACCATTTTTTGCGAGTTGGAAAGCACTCGATCCCGCGTCATCCGGCGCTAAATTGAAGACGTACAAGGCATATCCATCCACATAGTCGTCTAGTGATATGTCGTTGCTCTTGTTGGCCGGCCACAACTTGCTCCCCCGAAAGAGCGTCATGTATCCATTCACCACATTTTTCGCGGTACAATCCACCTTTAGTTCCCCGTACTTTAAAACAGAATCCAACTGTTTTCGTCTAAATTAACAGAATCCAACACAGAATCTAGGAGCACTTTGATGCTGTTTTAAAATGTGGATTTCATAGACCGGACCCGTTCAGGACTCTTGGAAAAATCAGTTCTACACGTTTTAAATGCAAATGCCGCAAAAAATGGCAACGCATTTTAAACGCAAATGGACTTCCCATTTTCCGTTGCATTTGCATTCAAAATACACATGTATGTTGGTCTGAAAGACATTAAAATGGAAATTCCAGGTAACAGAACTGATGTTTTCCCCTTTTCCACTTACTGATCTACCAACGATATATTGTCTCCCTTACCTCCGCCCATACAGCTGAAGAAATGCAGGTTATCTTTCTGTACATTGCGCGCCTCACTTAATGGTCCATCTCACCCAAATTTGACTTTGAGCTGATTCTGCCGTATGCAATGTACATTATCTCTATGCGAAAAATAATGTAGCACTAAGGCGAACCCGTTTTACACAGACCGCATTTTCCATGGCTATACTGCGTTGTCAATATGAGTGGGATTTAGAAATATCTACACGGGTTTGCACTATTGATTTTCAGGTTTCAGTGCAAGGCATACTGTGGTTTTTGAGCGAGACACAAAAATGCTTGTGTGATATCAGACCTTGATCAAGGAGCAGCGATGGCTAACTTATTACCATTTTGTGTACAATTATGCCATTTATCTGAGCGAGTATTAGTCGATCAGCTTCAGCTTGAAATAGACAGCATGCTGTGCTTTTCGTCTTGCTCGTGGCCTTTTGTTTCTCCATTTACAGCGAATTTTGTTGGCCAAAACTTTGTAGTAAACATCAATATATCATTTGATGACAACTTTCTCTTGCTCGCGGCCTTGAGTTCCTCCATTTACCATGATTTAGTTGGCCAAAAGCGAACAACATCCGAGCTTCATAAACAAATATATCATTTGATGGCAACGTTATTGTCAGGCTTGCTCAAATATCAACTTCGGGTCAGGCTTTTAGCTCCGTAATTTCTACTCGATAATAAATAAGACATGATGGTAATTTGTGTTTCTGGCAGTAGCTTTAATTAAGTCTCGGAATGCAGATCGAGACCTTGACACGATTCTTTGCTCGCTCTAAACCAACAGTGATCGGTATTTTTGTGGACGTCACAGAATAATCTCTTCTAGCCGAAGTATCACCAACGCCCCGGAGCTAATTTCGCTCATTTCCCTCTGGCGCGGCTGTGCGTTCTGAAAGATTCCCCCCCCCCCCCCACTTTTAAAATTGTCGAATTTTGACAAGAATTGTCGGAAATCATGAGATCGATACATTGTTCTTCAAAAATACATTAATGGAGAAAGACAGGAAAATTGTGATGTATACATTCATTCGAGGAAACAATTTCGAAGAAAAAAAATTGACGGGAACCCTTTCGGAGACGTCTTGTTTTTGAACTGATTCATACTAGGCATTTGGATTAACGGACGAGATAAACGACAAACTTCGGTAAGTTTTAGTCTCTCTCCTGAAAATTAACCAATTTTTAGCTCAGCTGACAAAGTATCGTTCGTTATTTACTGGAGCTGCTGATTTGCGGAAAGTTAGCTGTGATTTATTAGGGAAGAGTAACAACAGCGAGTAAGTAAAACATTATTTTTCCCTCAGAATCTGTGTCATTGGAGGATATTAGACGCGTGCCAAGACATACGCCAAGTCACACAGTCCCCAGTTTTCAATTATTATTATTCACACCGCGTGTTTTCTTCTTCCTAGTGTATTTAATAGTAAATGACCTTCATTTTTCACCTGCAGGATTTGATAATCATGCCTTCTGGAGAAGATATCTGCTAGTTGTGGTCGTTGGTCGATTGGATATTTCTATCATTTTCGAGTAAGTATCGCAAAACCTTTCTCCTCTTTCCTTTTTTTTTGGAAACTATACTCCGTGCAGAATTTATACTCTACTCACAAGCTGCGGGATCCTTCTTATTTCCTGGTGTAATTGTAACCTTTTTTTTTTTTCTGCAGGATTTTGTCTGCTGCTGCTGCTGTTGATCGATCGATCGTCGAATAGTTCTAATCCAAAAAACATTCCTCTTCCAAGTAAGTAAAATATTTTTTCTCAGAAAACTGATGCAGCGGAGTCTTTGCAGAATGAACGGTCTAAGATTTTCCAGAAAAGATGAGTTTTTTCATTCTTAAATCTATAATTAACTGAAAACTCGGACAAACGCTTATAAATTTCGATAAGCCACCTGGACGGGAGTTGTGCGTAGACTTAGAAAATGTTTTCGGAAATAAGTGACATATCTCTTGAGTAAAACTTTCAAACGGGTGGGCTTTTCGCCAATTCATCGATTTTACTATCGGTGTTTCAAAATCAGGGTTTCTGTCAATCTATATTGTCAAAGATTTTGAGTATTAGTTGCTCGGACCAGGATTCAAGTGGATTTTACGATTCGTCGAAGCTAGGGTGTCTTGTTTTTTTCTGAACGTATGAAGGATGCCCCAAAAATGACAGTTTGTGAAAAAATCCGATTCAAATCGAGAGATGCCGTTTTTAAACTGATACAAGGAGGTTTGAGTTTTGAGAAGAATTCACCACAAGCAGTGTGGTTTAAGCAGTTGATCAGGGTTTTTGTGAAATCTAGAGAAGATGCAGTATTACTAGCTCTCGAGGAATTTTTTCAGGAATTTACCGCCAAAACAGGAATTTTAGTGTATATTCAACGCCCATTCGCCTCGAAAATCCCGGACTTACTAAGAGGTATATATTTTTTACAACGTCATCATAATCACTCGGCCTCTGGAGACAAAAAGTCTACAGCAATTATTCGATTTTTCAATAATGCCGCTTTATCTGGGACTGTAAACGGGAGTAGCTTAAACTTAATCAGGCTATTATCAAGAATTTTTTTTCAATTTTGCAGACATTACGGCGAAGCTGAATCTCGATTCATTTCAAGATAAGAAGATCTTTCCGAGAGGAGACTGATTTATTTACGGGCAAGGTTTACAACTAATTCTCCGAAGTAGACAATGGAACACGTACGACAATAAGTTGGCCTTAATAGTTTTGCGTGTGATTTTTTCCAGTTATTTACTAAACTCGTGCGTTTAGTGCCAAAAATAACTGTGGATGGAAAAGTAACCTTTGCATTTCTGGATGTGATCGAGGCTATTTCGGGACAGGTACTCGACGACCACTTTTCTCAGAGCCTAGCCAATAAGGTGGCTTCCTATTCTGGACTTAGGGTTGTGTTTTCCATTGCGGGTGATTGTTCGGAGCGACATTACTTTTCTGGTGGAGACCGGTGCGATGATACACTTTACATTAGGTGTTCTGCTGTTTGCCGTGATAACCTGAATGTAAACGACTTCTGGCTCGAATATTGCCCGAGTGAATGGCCAGAATTAGAAAATGTGACCCAATATTTCCAATCTACGATGATGAAATTTGGGCGTGATTTGATAAGATCTGACATTTTAGTGCCGTTATTTTCTGGAGGACAAGATGACAATCGAGTCGATGTTTTTCTGAGTTTCTTGTCACTCGTGAGGAACTTTTGCCAGAAGAAGACAAAAAGCTCCGATTGGGCTGATTGGTCTTCTTCCTCTTTCGACAAAAATACTCTTAAATGGGTATTTTCTATATTGAACTTTTTAAACCAACAATTAGACAAGTCGAGCGAATTTGATGATACTGGGTTTGCATTCGACACGAATGTGGAGGCGAATGATGTTACGCTCCAACTCTATAATAGTGCCAACTCTGATGGACATGATTCCAACTTCAATATGCCAGCTCTGATGGCGATAGATAAGTACTCAGCCGCAAGATGTCTCTACCCGGTGAACGGTTTGTTCCAACTCTAATATGCCAACTTTGAAAGCGGAACTGTGTATACAGTTTCGATACACGTGCGAGTCAAGATATTGCGATCATTCCTTATACTTTTTTCGGTTATCTTTTGTCATTGTGAATTGGGGTTGGCCGGTTCCGATACGGTACGTACATGCATTGGTTCACTGATTAATCTCATGCGTCTGTTCTAAGAAGTTCGTACACAACTGAGTTGCTGATGATACCCTCAATGGCCACATTGATATGCTTGGGTCTGTGCTCGTGCAAGGTGGCACAAAATACACGCTTTTTCATAGCAGATAGGGCCGAAGGTAAATGCTCTATCCCATGCTAGGCTGGATAGGCAGTGTTGGAGCAGTCCAAGCCCCGGCCTAGGACTACTGCTAGAGGTTGATGTTAATAAATGGACGTTCGGCCTCCTGGAAAAAAAGATAGACATCTTCAAACACTTGTCACGGGAAAGGGTACATAGGCCTACATGTATTTTCAAAAATTCTATCAAAGAACTCGGCCTGGAAGGGGGAGGGCTGAAATTCACCTGAAAAAAATCGTCGGTTTACCCGATCGATGATGACGTTTATAAGGAGTTGTATCGTTTTCTGTCGGGAGACGTACGATGGCGCGAACTTTCAACGCCTGCGGAAATGAAAGCAGACCAGAAGAAGATTTCTGGCAGGTACCGAATCATGAGAAAAACCAATCCGCTAAATGGGAACGACGAGGAAAGAATTGTGGAAGTCGGTGGACATAGGATATTTCCGAGGATATCAGAAATTGAGCCTATAGTCAGGTATTTCTTTGGCAAATATAAAGGACTCGCTGCCAAGAAACTATCCGCCGTTATATCCAGGCAATACTGTGCGATGGGAGAAAAGCTTGTGCGTCGATATCTTGCAAAAATGAAAGAGAGTCAGAGCCGAAAACCTTTCTTTTCCAACAAAGCTTCGGCCTGTTCTGGCAAAATCAGTGATGGCCCGGATCCAAATG
The DNA here is from genome assembly GCF_910592395.1 of Lineus longissimus. NCBI lineage: Eukaryota > Metazoa > Nemertea > Pilidiophora > Heteronemertea > Lineidae > Lineus > Lineus longissimus. Next base: position 9,211,684 of record NC_088317.1, read on the forward strand.
GACCTTGTGAACTTCTCAAACATGCCCGTAGAAATAGAGGACATGAAGTACTGTTACGTTATTTCAGTGCTCGACATCTTCTCAAGATATCTTTGGCTGAGGCCACTTTGCGACAAAGGGTCGCCTAGGGTGGCTGAAAAGATTGAACACGGCTGACCCAAAATAATCCATTGCGATAACGGCGGAGAACTCAAGAAGATGGTTAGCAGACCAGCAGAGAGGTTAAACGTAAAAATCATCAAGGGTCGGCCGTATCATCCCCAGACCCAAGGAAAGGTTAGTTTCAATGCGCTTAAATGTTTAAAAAATGCAAGTTCAGTAGGACAGATTAGAATTTGTTTCAATGAATCTGAGCAAGGACCCCCCCCCCCGGGAAAATGAATTTAACTCCGGGTCTTGGAGACATATGTAGTTCCACTGGTAGGTCCGACTGTCAGTGAATAAATTTATATCCAAATCGTCACTTTACATTTATCGCCTGTTGTTACTGCAACCCATGAACTCCTCCATGAAATTATAGGTCCCGCAGATATGAAATTCGTGCTTGTGAATAAATCTTAACGGACAATAATAATCCTGTTCTTTGTTTTCAGGTTGAAAGGGTACAAAGAACGTGAAAAGAGAAACTCGCGTTTGACATTTCACAATTTGTGCAAACGGGCAAGGCTCATTATTGGGTTGAAGGATTGCCGTCCTACGCAAGACTGTATAACAACTCTCCGCACGAAGCTTTTAAGAGTAAGTACACACCTAAAGGTTTTTATGATCCGAGGAGACTACAGTACTTGGAGATCTCCAGGAGATCGCCATCAAATTTTGCCCCCTCCTGATACCCCCCTCTGAATTAATACCCCTAGGAATTCCTAGTAGGACATGAAAGTTTTCGTCTGTGATCAGAGGGACAGAAAATATTTTGGGGAAGACAGAAGTCAGGTACATGTTCCACAAAGCAATGGAAAATTGCCCGACGACTTTTCATGTGTACCTTTTTTCAGATAAATATTGTCCTTTTGAGTCGTTCTTCGCCCGAGTGCCTTGGTTGCCTGGCAGTAAAGAAAAGAATAAGAAAGACGATGGAACAACAACCGAGGACGAAGACGAACATGAGGAGGAGGACGAAAAATAAATGGGGTGATTATCCTTTATAGATAATTCCTAGATGCGGGATGCAGTCATCCTTCGTCCAGCGGGTTTATTTTTGCTTGCTCCTTTTTCATGTGACAAATCAGTAAAGAGATTCTGGCTTAAATTTCTGTGTTGAGCTTCCAAGATAGTTGAACACCTGAGCGAGAAATCACGACTTAATGCTCCGAAAAAAACGAAGGTGGTAGGTTCGAATATTCCTCGTCCTCATGTGATATTTTCTTCGATGGGCCCTATGTGTGCTGAAGATGAGCCAAATTGGAAGGGGGGGGGGTGTTGTTTTGGCATGGAATGACCCACATGGAAAGTAAAATCTCTCCCGTTGTTTGCCTCATACTCTCAATGTTTCTACGTCTTTTTCAGGTGGATACAAAAGAGAACAGTGCAACCCTGGATGATGTTCAAGCTTTCAAAGCAGCTGCCGATGAAATTAGAGAAGAGGTCAGAAAGACTTCGAAGAAATACGCACAGAAGATGCTTAACAAAAAGCTAGGCAAATCACCTCCAAGTGTATACGCAGTTGGGGATAAAGTGTTGGTGCGGATTCAAGGTACAGAACAGCGGAAAAGTGGAAAGAAGGTGAAGGCACCAAAGGCAGTCGAGGGGGTCGTTACAAAGGCTCGGAAACAAAAGTACTGTTACAGGGTAAAATACATCTTAGATGATGCCGAAAATGAAGGATGGTTTTCGGTGAGCGATATCACGTCTATGACGCGTAAAGAAGAAGCGAAACGCCGACCGAGAACTGCAAAGACAACCGAGGAATATCTATTCGAGGAGTATTTAACGAATACAGCGTCTTTCTCATCTGTGGAGGCAATGTTGGAATTCATTGAACTCAACCAAGCAATTGAATGCTCGAGATTGGAACACCAGTCAAGAAATAGCATGCAAGAGCGATTCTTCGCAACCATCACCAACCATGGTCTCCAGGTTAGACGAAAAATTGAAGGCGATGGGAACCGCATGTTCGCAACTCTCGTCGACCAGTTGGAACGCGTCGGCATAAACGATTTTAACCCGAGAACGCTAAGACTAAACATCGTAGAGTTTTTACGACGCAACCCAAGGATGTCAGATGGCACCGAATTATTCTCGTTTGTGAGTGGTGACAACAGTTGGGAGGAGTACCTGAGTCGAATGAGCTGCCAAGGTACATGGGGAGACCACTTAGTTCTGCGCGCTGCTTCAGAGATGTTGAAAATGCAAATTGTGGTAATTTCGAGCGTATCTGATCGTCCTGTTACCATCCACCCTTCTGCTGAAACCACTCAGTGCCCAAGACTCCTACTAGGACACCCCTTTGAACTGCACGAGCCTTGAAGAAGCCCAGCATCAGGCAGACAGTCCCAGTATCGGTGCTGCACACTTGGACCCAAATGATGCATTTACAAACGAAAGTGTTCTTGAGAGTACCGAGAATACCTCAGATGATGTGCGTGGTTCCGTAGACTTGCAGTCCCAAACAGTGTCGATGGGAAAACCCCATGAAGGACCCGATGACCCATCAGATACTTTACCTCTGGATGCTGAATGGCCTTTGGATGATGATGAAATAAGACAGGCTGTAAGAGCGGAAAGGGGTGAACATTTAACGGAATGGGATGCTGTCCCAGAAAATCACTGGCTCTTTGGCATAACGAATGCGAGCGTGCTGTGGGCCAGAGATGCACAGACGAGAGGAATCACACTGGAAAAGGTGAATGGGCATTACGTTTTGAATGAAGAACTGATGGACGATTTTGACGCATTCCAGGGGAAAATGACAGCAGAGGATTCTCGAAAACGCTTCAAAGACAAGCTTCTTAAAATTTGGCTTGCCAAATTTCGACCTTCAACAGCTTTTCCGGAAGACGGTGATTTTTTTTCCTAATGAACTCAACATCAGCTAGAGAATTTGATGAGTGGAAGTGCTCCTATCTGATATAGTTAATAACAACCGTAACATGTGTAGCTTCACTTTACTTTACCGTGAACAAAGGTCTAGTTTTGTTTAGTAAATAGTCAACTAAACATATACTTGAATATGACATGAACCATGATTATACACTTTATGATAATTTGGATGAGAACCTTTAATTTCGTTCAAAGGCTATCTTCCAGATATTTTTCTGAGAAAAATATATCGTAGTCAGTAATTGTACTATCTGTATCTATTAGAAAATACATAGTAAGTGATCTTGATCTTAATGTTTTTATACTTGGTTTTCTTGCTTTTTAATGTATTTGTACAGATTCATTTTACGTCAGTCAAAGCACCAAAAGAGGCGAATTTTGCATTTCTAGACACTTTAGGCAATAGCTTTGTTCGAAAAAGACTAATAAGGGTCTAATTTGTTAGCCAACTCCTTGAGACACAAAAGGATGTCGTGTCTTTTTCACAAGCTAGCTTGCCAAATTAAAGTGCAATTAGACCTTAATTACTTATTTCTGTCCAAAGTTAGGCCTCTTTTTGTCTAAAAGGTTTAGAAATGCAAAACCTGCCTCATTTGGTAATATTAGTGGTGATGGGTGTCCCCACGACTCGATCATCTGACTAGTCACGGGTAGCTGGACCTAAGATCTTTGGATCTCAATGCCAATTGTCAACTGAGATATCCTTCATCTACGATTGTTTTATCCTTACTAATATCTGTCACAATAACCTATGTCTAAAGATGATGAGCAAATGTCAATAGACATGAATAAGCAGGGACAAGTCCTGATGCAGGGCGGTCAAACAATCTTTGGAGGACACCATGTACTTTTTCTACACTGAAAAAATCAACATGAAAAATCAACATGAAAATCACACAGCCGACGTAGAGGCATGTCAAATGCCTGTGTCGTCATTTTACAACCCGCATTCATTAAACACCAAAATACCAATGGCTACAATCAAACTGTTGCTCTTTTTGTGCCCAATATCTTCAGGATGTTCAGGAAGTCAGCTGAATGGACCATGGGAGATCTTTGCGTCCTTGCGGATAAGAAGACGAACGATCATCCTGCTTTACTTAGGCGTTTTTAAATCATTCAGACTGATTGCAAACTCTCGTATAGTTGGCATATTAGAGTTGGAACAAACCGTTCACCCGGTAGAGACATCTTGCGGCTGAATACTTATCTATCTCCATTGGAGTTGGCATATTTAAGTTGGAATCATGTCCATCAGAGTTGGCACTATTATAGAGTTGGAGCGTTACAAATGCCACCATTCCAAGGTACTTGTTTATCAAGTCCTGTTGGATTCGAGGGAGATATTTCCTCGTATCTTTTGAGAAGTTAGAGGCGCTTCGACTGGCCCCCCACCAGGCTATATTCGTGTCTTCTGAGGACGAGAGCGTCGCGGGAACACCGCTGCGGTATGAACTTGATCACTAATGCGAAAAAGGTTACGAGGCTGCCCCGTCGTCGTTGTTGGCGTCGTCGCCGTCTCACATGAGGAATATTTTTGATTCATTTTCAAATTTTGATATTAAACTTCTATCGCCCATTGAAGAAGACACTGAAGGCGAAGTTGTCGCAACCTCGCTCACCGACGGCACTATCCGGGACACCGGAGAGCTTGTTTGGCCCATTCAAACGGTAAGTTGTCTTACTTAATTAAAACAATTAATAGATGTGATTTTTATACGCCTGGTTCAATATATCAAAATCAAAAAAGAGCACCGTAGGTATGATAGCGGCACGCAAGCCGCGAGCGAGCGTTTGTTTTTAGCGGCAGTTAAATAATATCTAGGCGTGTTTTGGACCTTTACAATGTGCCCGAGAGGTTGGTTCCGACGATCTACCATACAGTGAGTACTTTATTATATCTCTATTTGCAGTCTGTTGCACTAGTGTGCTCCGAAGACGACGCCGAGTCGGTCAACGATGGTGCGAGGGTTGAAGAAGCCACCAATCCGCGCCAAGCAGTGTCGACAAACGAACAATTAGTGTCAAACGACGATCAGCAGCCCCGTATCACTGGCGACGGCGAATCACATCCTCAAGTGAGTATATAGCCATGTCTATTCCGTTTTAACGCTGATACATACATACAATACTACTCTATACCTAAGCCGTGAGCGAGCGTTTGTTTTTTAGCTGGAGGTAATTAATGTCTAGGCGATGATGTGCCAGTAATTTTATCTCTATTTGCAGTCTGTTGCACAAGTGTGCTCCGAAGACGACTCGGTCATCAATCAAGGCGCGAGGACCGAAGAAGCAGCCCCCGCCCTGATACCGGCCCCTACAAGCGGTACTCAGCGAGAATCGATCCAAAAACGTAAAAGGGATGGCGGAGACGATGATGATGAGGCAGATGAAGATGATTTAAACGTCGAACAGCGGCCCGCGGAGGGCCCCGCGACCATGAATGCTAAAGAAACCCCAGCCCTCGCTACAATTAGTGCGCCGGATGCTCAGCCACAGAAAAAAAAGAAGAAAAAGCGAAGAAGGGACGATGATCATCAGTCCGTCCTATGTACAGTCGAGGGATCACATCTTCAAGTGAGTATACGGGCCTATTCCATTATTTTGGCAGGAACCTGTAGTATCGCTGCTTTTTTTGGTTCTTTCTTGCGCGCAGGGATGAAAATATCTTAACAACTATAATCTTTTATTTCATTTTACAGACAGTGCCGCGAGTGATGTGTCTTGAGGAAGGACCGATCATTGCTTTAAAGGAAGTATTCATCACCCCCGCCCCAGCCGGTACAAATGATGTTCATCATCAGAAAAAGAAAAATACCAAAAGGGCTAGGAGAGTAGAGCACCATCATATTGTTGAAGAAGATGGCGAAGGGCGATTCACAAACTCGGAGGCGAAACATCTCCCTCAGGCTAAGGCCCAACACGCAGATTCGCAGCAAGCGGAGAAGGTACGACCGTCCGCTCCATCACCGTCGCCAGTCGTCCGCAGTATCGTCGACGGCGGTGAATCTCATCTTCAAGTGAGTATAGGCCAAATTCCATTTTTACGCTGCTAAACTCAAATAATATTCGTTCTTGATTTCAAAACCGGGTATTTCTTATGCCCCCGTAGATCCGTTTGAACTTAAATAAAATCGGCAAACAGAAGATACACCTTTTACATATAGATTTCTGTTTTGTTAATACAATATCATTTTCTTATATTCTATCATGTTTTTTGTTGTTGCTTGATTCTGCAGGTCTGTACCCCGTCGACGAAAAATAAGAAAACTAAACCCGAAAGAAATGAGCATCGGGCTTCAACGAAAAACCGAGTGCGTGATAAAGAATCCTCTCAATCAAAGAAGAAGAAGTATCAAGAGGGTCAGCAGCCCTCGCGCAGAAAATGTTCCTCGCCCGTTATACAAGTGCAGGGATTTGAATCCGCTTCTGATCGGGCGGGTGTAAGTGGGATGGCCACACCACAGGAAGTCGTCTCAAATACGTCGTTTGATACGGATCCACCCAGCACTAGCGATGATGATAGCAGCGAGCAGGGCGAGCGAGCAGACTTCAACAGTTTCTTATGCCAAGAGGCGGACGCTGCAGAGGAGGGGACCTTATTTCATCGTCTCCGGGCTCGTACTAACCTAGCACTATCCAAGGCTGAGCTCAACGTGACTCGGTTTCTTTCCAATCACTACTCATTTTTATATTCTAATCTAACAAGTGAAACGGGACGGGCTAATTTTAGGGAATATTTTCACGCAGGCTTTGAACATTTTATTGACCTAATTTTAGAAAAAGAAGTTCAACACAAGGTTTTCGTACGCTCTTCAGAGTACGCGAAACGCGTCAATAAGGCCCAGTGCCTAGAAAGCGAGTACGCCCGAAAACAAGAGGCTATCGCTCTTGGCGAAAAGGCAACACAATTCATGGATGAGGCCCTAATAAAAGTTAAAGAATTTCGCACAATTGTGCACTCGGCAGTAGAAGACTATACCAAAGACATAAACTATACAATGTTAGATAGGGCCGCGTTTGATGCGGAGGTTCAGTCCGCAAAAGATCTGACCAAAAAGATTTTTGCTCCCGTACTCAAAACTCAACGAGTTTACGAGAATGAAGGGGAAAAAGGGCAATGTTTTGGGTGCGCCGAGAGAGAACTTAAATTTAAAAGTAATGATAAGATCCTCGGGAAATGCCTGTTTGTTTCTCGGTTGCCACGAGAACTAAGGCAGCTTGAAATATTCCCTAAAACCGAGAAAGAACGTGAGAATGAGGTTCGTCTTCAGCGAGAGAAAACCGATTTAAACGGTTCGGAGCAGGGCGTCCGAAAACCAACCTTGCCCGGTAAAATCACGACTGGAGGTAAGCGGTCGATGATCGGCAGCAAGAACATCAAATGACTATCATCAAAAACGGGCTCATGGTTGGAAACCGAATTGGCTTCGGGTTTACTCCGGAAATATCCCTTTCATCCGAGCAGGGTGGCTTCGCCCGTTACCCGAAAAATTGGCCCCAAGATTTTTAGGAAATACGCCTCGTTAGATCAGATACAAACTGTAAGAAGATCTGTTTTCCAATTCGATCGAGTGCTGCATTCTGCGGCCAAAACATTAAACTTTAAGATTCCACAGTTTGTGGAGGAAAACTTTAAATGAGGCGCTCACGTATATTAGGCCTACATGAAACTTCACTAAATGTTAGATTTTTTTCAGCGGACCTCCCATTTGCTAATGGGAATTTACTTGGTACGTTCAATAAATGAATAAGAACGAAATACTCCTCCCATTTATTTGATAGTTGTGGTTAATTTTTTTTTTTTTGCATGAGAACCGGGTTGTTATAGTTTTTGCTCTACAAGAGATGACCCACGTTGGATGTTGTTTAGTACGGAACTATAGTAGTAAATAGTTATATGAGGATGCGTCTTGCTGCCAGGAAGCAAAAGTCTGATTGTAGGAATCCTGTTAAATTAAGTAAATTAACAGAGGTTTACGCTCTGCATCAAGAGTCACCCAGCTTATTCCCTCCAAAGACGCGAATCCGGTACGGCGAGAAACGCTTTGGTCACGCGGCGGCGGCGGTGGCGCTGTATTGTGGAATAGCCTGCCTGCAGTTATACGTCTCTCTTTAAAAAGGCGGGTTAAGCGTCAGCTTTTCCGAGAGCATTTTCAAATTGATAACTTCTTCTCAGTGGTAAAACGCCTTTGAATCATTCTTCTGAAAAGGGCGCTTTAAAAATAAGGTATATACATTATGTACGCGGTACACCCATACAGTCATACTGTTAGCTCTAGCTGTTTATCGTCTGCTCGAAGCTAAACCTGTCTCTCTTATTTTTGCAGCAAGATGCTCTACTGCGCACTCCTTGACGACCAATCGTCGGTTAGTGAGTTGGAGGCGCGCAGGGCGGAAGACTCCGCTAACGACTGGTGCGGAGAAGAGCTAACGAAAACGGATGCCTTGCGGAGTGCCATTTCTTTCCGGCACAGGGAATACGTGGAGTATCTTCTCGACGAGGAGTCTATCCACAATTCCCTGGCCCCGCGAGGATCCTGCTCTGCCATTCTATTTCAACTCGTTTCGGGGGGGTGGACGAGTTGGTAGCTTTATTTTGTCGTAGAGTGCGGGAGGCGCAAATCGACGTCAACTTCAATGCTACGGCCGTTTATCCCATATTTTCTGCGTATTCGAGAAAAAGTATTCTCCTGCAGACGATTCTCTTTGGGGGTCCCGAGACTTTCAAAATCCTACTGGACTACGGGGCGGACCCCAAATCGTCTGTCGTAATCGGGGTGTTGGAATTTATCCTCCTCCCCGACACGGATTTTAAGGAATATTTTCTCTCGGAAACCAGCCGCAGGATCGACTCTGTCGTGTTCAATTTTATTCACAGACGGCATATGCAACCGATGAAAATACGAGAAAGCATGATTTTTCGGCTCTTGAAATTTGACGATTTTATGCTTTCGATAGATAAAGAATCTGCTTTATCTATCCAAAATTTACTTAAAATTTGTTTTGAGAGGCTACCCAGTGAGCTTTTCGCAGCGCTGTTTAGCTTGAAGCGCCTGGTGAAGAATCGTAGCGAGTCGCCCTCAAGTCTTCTCGATTCTCCATCAGGAATCGACTGCAGCAGTTGCATCCTGCTGATCAGCTGATACCCACCAGCGCTGCGGAACAGCTGGGGTTGCCTCTCTATCTCAGAGATTTTTTATTACATAAGTTGATTCCGGCCCGGCCCTTTGAAGTAGTTAGTTTGAAATTATTGTATAAGCGTTGATAGAACCTTTTTCGTAGTAGATCGAATAGAAAATAATAATATTGTCTAGAATAATTTTAAAAGCCCCGTAATCTATTCGATTCTTCGGTTTGCTCACAGCCGGGGTGGTGGTGTCGAATCCCGGGGTGGTGTAGAATCGTATTATGAACATTTTTATCTTCATCAGAACTGAACAACAGTTGTATTTAATATATAATAATTTGATAGTGCCCAGTCAGGGACACATCATTTTCGCTGGGCGAACTATAGCAACGTAGCAGCGTCAAGGGCGCAACAACAAAAAAAGCCCTTTGTGAATACAGCGACTTGCCGTCTTTTGAGAGTCGCATCTCGGAAAATTAAGCAAGAAATATTATGGCCGCCAGAAACGACCCACATAATGTCACTAATGTAGGCTTTGTGGTCTTGCCATCAAATACACCGGTAGCGGCTGGATTCCCTCAGAATAAAGCCAACAAGTTTGTTGTTCGGCTGCCGAAGCCCATAGATGTCAGCTTAATCCCGACGAAGTCGAAGTTGCATTGGTGGAAATTACATTCCCGCACAGCTGGACAGTGCCATTTCCCGCTCAACGTTGCGAATACAAGGTTGCCGTAGCGGACATAAGACAACCGCTTATACCGGCGACGACATTGACAGCCTGCCTCCCGGCCGGGCTACCCGTGCAGGATTACGGAACCGTAGGAGATTTAATTCAAGGCTTAAACGAGAGGCAACCCCGCCTTGAGAACATACCGAATAGAATATGGGCCGGAAAATTCCGCCTGACAGCAACCGGGTTCGTGCAGCTAATTCTATTGGAGGGCGAGGCCGTAGAAATATCTACACATTTAGCCGAAGCGTTGGGTTTTTCTCGAACCAAATTTTTTTTTAGCGAAGGAACGGTGGCCACGACATAGGGACCCTTTGCCGAAGACAAATTGGTGGTTGGGGGCAAACGCAACGACCGTCGCGTTCTAAACGAAGCAAAGGAACTACCGCTAGGCGGACAAAGGACGCACCCTCGACCGAAGGACAAGGGCAAATACAAGAGGCGGCTGCGAGTCCTTCGACCGACGAGGCTCCGGTGAGCCCGGCCCGCTTGGTCACCGATAATCTGCCGCTCAACCAGGCGAAGCGATACTTGATCAAGGGAGACCGCAAGCCAAACTTGGAATTCAATGCGTACAACCTGTTCATCTACTCATCCATCGTCAAATCAACACCCGTGGGTGATGTATACACCCCACTTTTGCGGAGCGTGCCCGTGGATCTGCGGAATCGAGAAAAAGCAACTGAGCCACGCTTTCGTGCGGCCGTGATACCTTCCACTGAATGGGTCGTTTTTCAATGAAATCGATTTGGAAATACGCCACGAGACAGGTGAACCGGTCAAATTTCAGTGGGGGAAGGTACTTTGCACGCTCCACTTCAGACACAGGCGAGCCGACAACTAATTTTGAGGAGAAAACATTAGGTTGAATTCTGTTAATAGTAGGCGGAATTACTAGTAGTTAGTATGTTGTACTAGCAGTGTAATGAGGGCGCTGTCAACGTTAAAACGGCAGTTTTTCAACTCGAAATTATCATCCTCAAAACAGTCTTGTGAATAGCATGCGCGCGAGAAAGGGACACGGGAGGCGGGAGGTATCATGTTTCGTCTGGAGAACATTTTTGGCCCAAAGAAAGAAGCGCACCCGTTAATAGTAAATCAACTCAAGAAGATACTAGTCTCGAAGGGATCCGGGGCCCAAGCCTTTAAATATCACGTCGAACTGCGGGTGTTTTTCTCCAAATTGGTTCCGATGGCCCCCGGCCCCGGGGAAGACAACACCACAACCGAATTTGTGGAACATACGGCCGAACCGTGGTTTCGTACACAGGTGAGGAGCTTGCTCGCAGAACAAGGAATTGACGAACTGGTTACATCGCAGTTGGAAGAGATCTCTGGGAAAGTTGACGCCTATCATTACGAAGGTTCCGGATGGACTTTTGATCGAGTGGTAAGTCTTTGTCTGTATCTATCGGCATTCACTCCATTTCGCGGGGGCGGGCAGGCCTCGTGTGGTGACGCCAGACACTGTGGGTTGCCTCGAGATCTGCTCGGAAAGAGAGCCTGTGTCAGCCCCCCAAAATCAAAGGAGGACGTGTGTTTTCGCGACCGCTTATTGCTTTTTGAAAACGGGCGCAGTTGGAGTAGACCCCCGCCTCGATATAAACTTGAGGCTTGGTACACGAAGAGTAACATGAATTTTTCTGGCTTGAGCTTCCTGACGCCGTTAGCCCAAATGGCGTTTTTCGAGAGAAACAATCCGTCTCTTGTCCTGAGCGTTTTTGGAATCACCGCTTCAAAACGACCCAACAAGACTCCCCCGATTCGAATCTACTATTTGAGTAAGAATTTACCCAGTCAGCCGAGGGAGGGACAGTGTGTGGACTTGCTGCTGTTTCGAAATCACTACTTTCTTATCTCGAGTTTGACTCGCCTTTTAGACAGCGGCGTCACTCAGAGGAGGAAATATGTCTGCCGCACTTGTTTTTGTATGTTCGCGACAGAAGACCGCCGGGGCGAGCACTGGCGCAGTTGCTGCTCCCAGAAGCCTCAACTTTACCAAACCCCGAAAAAGGCATCTACTGTCCAATTTTGCCAGTTTGAAAAAATGACAATGGCCAGATTTGTGATATACTATGACTTTGAAACAATGCAAATCCCCTGTCCAGAAGACGATTCCCGAAGGCGGCACGTACCAATTGCCGTGGCCGCAATCAGGATATGTAACCCAAATAGGACATACAACTCATCCCTGTATCACCGGGTCGGGGCGGATTGCGTAGAAAGATTTCTCGATTGGCTAGACGTTCAAAGCGAAGAGATCCAACTCATAAATGATACTCAAAACCTGCCTTTAAAAATGACCCCCGAAGACTGGCTTCGTTTTCGCCAACAAACGTGTTGTGAAATGTGCGGGGCGGATTTCGCAGGATTCACTTCCCCCCTCAAAGATCATTGTCACCTTTCTGGAAAATACCGTTACGCCTTGTGTAACCGTTGTAACTTCACTTACGCGAGCGAAAAAACAACAATGGTGCCTTGTTTTGCTCACGGAGCCATACGATTCGACCAGCATCTTTTGATCAAAGCCATAGCGCGACGAAATGAAGAACGCCGGGCGCCACCCCCTCGGATTTTACCAAGAAACACTGAGCACTACTTGGCCGTATTTGACAGGGAAATAGTATTTCAAGATTCATTTGAATTCATGAAAGCTGCCTTGAGCTCGATTGCGGAATCCATGAAGAATGCCAAGAGCACCGTTGGAGGGTCCAACGCCAAGAATCCAACCGTGTTCCCGCTCTTATGGGAATATGTCAGAGGCAACACCGAGCAATACGAGCTCTTGAGTAGAAAAGGTGTGTTCTGTTACGACTTCCTAGACGGGGAAGATAAACTCAAACTCGATAAACTCCCTTCAAAAGAGGTGTTTTATGATTCTCTTCGTGAAGTAAGCGTCACGGAGGCCGAATATAAACACGCGGAGCGGGTGTGGAGGGCTGCGGCTTGCCAAAATCTGAAAGATTACCTACTGGTCTATCTGATAACGGACGTGCTCCTCTTGGCGGATTGTTTTGAGAAATTCCGCGATTTGTCTTTGGGTCATTTCCAAATGGATACGGCCAAGTTTTTGACACTGCCACACTTTGCCTTCCACGCCATGCTGAAGCGCACGCATGATGTATTACACGATCTAGAAATGGTGCAGTGGGTGAAACGGGGTGTCAGAGGGGGTGTCGCCTCCATCATGCTACGCCACGCCGAGGCCAATATCCCCGAAATGGGCCGGAACTACAGACCCGAGGAGCCTCGGCAAGAAATCATGGCGCTCGATTGCACTAATTTATACGGACACGCCCTGAGCAAAAACTTGCCCGAGAAAAACTATCGTTGGTTGAGCAAGAACGAGATCAGCAAATTAAACGTTACAGAAATTCCAGACGACGCGAGAACGGGTTTTATCCTGAGCGTAGATCTCACTTACCCGGCAGAACTACACAAAAGGCACACCGTGTATCCTCTCGCTCCACACAAAGTGGCGATTCCTCCGGCCCATTGGTCGGATTACACTTATGAATTGGGACTCAGACTAGGCGAGGCATCGTTCTTTAAATCTGGTCAAGAAAAACTGGTGCCCGATCTGACTGAGAAGCGGGACTACGTAGTGCACTATAAAAATTTAAAATACTACCTCAAGTGCGGCATGCGGTTGCGACGCATTCGTCGTGTACTGGCCTTTGAACAGAGATGCTGGATGCATTATTTTGTAGACTTTATAACCAGCAAGCGTTCAAAGGCGGTCTCCGATTTTGAAAGCAGCTTTTGGAAGCTGATCCTGAACAGTATCTTTGGCAGACTCTTAATCGACAAAACCAAACACGTCAACATGAAGCTAGTCAGCAATGAGGCAGCTTTCAAAAAGTTATCGAGTAAACCGAATTTCAAATCCGTCACGTTCTACGATAAAACACTAGTAGGGGTACAGTCTACACCCGCATCCGTTGAGCTGAACAGTCCAGTGGTGGCTGGGTTCACCGTATTGGAGTTGAGTAAGGGGCCGTCTCCAAATTGATTTCGTTTCAAACGCGTTTAAAACGTATCTAAGATCGTTTGAAATTCGTTTGAAATGTGAACAATAAAAACGCACCCAAACGATCTTGAAACGTTTGTAAAACGATTGTCAAACGCTGGCCTGACCGTTTATTTCCCGTTTGAAAGCGAACGCAATTTCGTTTCACCCTAAACGAACTTCGTTTGAAAAGCGATTGACGAGCGTTTAGAAAAGCGTTTCGTTTTCGTTTCGTCAAAAACGGCATTGCGCCATTTGTCAGCAAACGCGTTCCAAACGCTTTTCGTTTTCTTTCAAATAGTTTCCGTGAAAAAGAAATATATTCCTGCCGCTTGTGTTCAAACGAATTCCAAATGGCTGGAGTTATCGTAAAAAGTCATGAAAATGGCGACCTGTGCAAAACGAACGGTGATTTTTTTCTGCTTCGATTCTAAAATATGTGGACAACAGTGCTCTTGGATGCCCATTCAGTGACCACATTACGTTTGCTTTTCAAGGGTTAAACACTATTTCTTTGTTAGAAAAATGTAAAAAGATACGGTGGGGTGCTTTTACTGACGTATTCATTTTGGTCGGGACGAATGACTGTGCTGCCAGCGGGCCCGGATTCTCGACGAAGGAAATTTGTGATCGCATTTATGTACGTTTTCCAGCTAGCAGTCATCATGGTAGTGTTAGGCCTGCATTGATGTGGAAGGAACATGGAGCTAGTAAAGTTTGGCCATAAGTTTTATATGACGTAAAGTCCTTTTTAAATCAAATGATGAAGAAGCAATCATTGAACTTATGCAAAATATTGTAAACATTGGAAGACATATGGATAGACAACTTCAAGTATAAAATTGCTTCATTAGGTTGCTTGTTTCGAAGAAGAGGTTGATAGGGTTTTGAAATAGCGCTTTATGGTCTCTGTAATATTGCTTTCATAAAATAGTATGTCATGTTTGTGTGCTGCACCAAATTCGTGTGTGACAGTTTCGACTATTCCTCCGAGGAACATGGATGACAAAGCGTGGTTGAAGGCAAAGCAGAACAACAAGGCTATCAAGGCATTGAAGATGACGTATGCAGTAGAGGTATTTTGTTTCAAAAGAACCCACGGACCACTTCATGAACACCACATAAACATCCTTCAACTTGTCTGAAGTTTTCTGTGGTGTTTCAGAGGTGTTTTGAAGGGTGTTTTCTGAGGTGTTTTAGGGATTATTTTTAGTAGAGTTCTAATACACGGCAATCCCCACAATGACGTCATCGATATTACCATGAATATTGATGTTACGGCTTTTTTTCATCGCCCTGAACTCTATAACGTAATCATCTTTTGCAGACGTATTTGATTTTTGCTGATTATAGGCCCCAGATTCTGATCATTTC
The DNA here is from genome assembly GCF_910592395.1 of Lineus longissimus. NCBI lineage: Eukaryota > Metazoa > Nemertea > Pilidiophora > Heteronemertea > Lineidae > Lineus > Lineus longissimus. The sequence continues at coordinate 9,226,966 of NC_088317.1, forward strand.
GGTGCTTTTGAAGCACTTTTTGGCTTTGATTTTTAACATCACCGGCCGGCGAGGCCGGGATTTTGTCAATCACGCATACATTAGCATGTATCAAGCTCCGCCCCCGTTATGTTAACGTCATCCTCATGGCCGATCCCGCGAGCTGTCGAGTATGTTGAGCGAAGAAAACGGAGAACTGTGTGACGGTTGAAAGTAGGAATCAGAACTAAGAGCCGTAAATGCTTATCGATGAACTATCATGCCCATCTGACTGTTTGAATGATTAATGAGCGTGTTATTTTGAGAAAGGAGCGAGCGAATATGTCCGGAAATAGATCATTCGCGAAACGGTATAGCGAATAGACAGGGAGATCACTACACTACTTCCTTTTGCAATGTTGAGCAGATTCGTAAAATCGCCATACCCACGTATGAATGGCTGTGGAGCAACTCGTCACCCCCTGGTGATGGACACAAATTTGCTGAAAGCAAATTTCACAGTTCTAGTTCAATACTTTAGTAATGCAGTGAAGACATGATGCTTTTTCTACCTTCCCAAAAGCAAAATAATGTCACAACCTGCCATACGCATTTCCAACAAAACAATACAACCCAGCTATAATAAACATACTAACCAACACAAAATCGACAATATCTTCAGATTTATTACGATTCACCACTGATCAATTCACAATTAAAACCCTAAAATCTTACAATATATAAATACTCTTCACCATTACAAAAAGATTTTAGGTCTACAATTCAAATAACAACCATCATAATCACCACAAACACATAAAAACACCCATGTCTAGTCTTCACTTGTACCAAAACTGCTGACAATTTCCAGAACCGTGTCCAGCTGCCCTGCACACCTGGCAGAACGAATATGGATAACGAACAACCACATCTTCAACTTTAGATGTACGAGCCCCCGGTAGCTTGAGAGTAATCTTCACAAGCTGCGTCAACACCTTACTTCCTTCCAAAGATGGGTGCAATCCATCATTGCGGCTCACCAAATCTGCTTTTGCTGGCCTTTCATCCTGGCTGCTATCTTTCTGCGGGTCTTTCTGCCCACGGCCTCTACAGAAAACACGCTGAAATCATAACACACAATTATTAATTATATACCATGCACATAACATTACAGCTACGAATACTAATATGAACCGGCTCTATTACACTTGCAAAACTTATGTTCATCACAAATCAAACACTAAACCTGCACGCCATGAGTATCTCCGCTATTAATAGTAATAACATCCTCACAAAAATCCACTTACACAAACATTGCATATCTTCACTGCATACGTCATATGTAGGCTGATATATTTTTTTGATTCCTCTGAGAGTCTTTTCATCCGTGAAAGGAATGAATACTCCATCAGTCGAACCGAGTTGAAATTTCAACAGAACAGAAAAAGACTTTAGTGATAGCCAATAGACAGTCAAGCCTAAGAAGTTTCCAGACTTGGCAGCTCCTGTACAAATGTAAAATGATGATTAAATTGGTTTCACATGTACCAAATACAAACTTTTCTTGTATCTTTTTTTGATGAAATGTAGTGTACTTTTTTTCCCTTTAAGTAACACTGACAGAGGCCCATGCGTGCCTATCAATCAAGGAGCGGGTTGACAAGACTGAGAATAGTGTTGTACTGGTATTGATTATAATTCTATTTTTATGCCAATATCGATGATTTGACGCAGACTTTGTGTCAAAATATTGAAAATAAGGATAACATACTGACATAGTCAACCAAAATATCAAAGTGTAAATGGGTGTGCGCATGCTACAATCCAGCCTTTCGTTCCAGTTAATACATTTTAAATGTATTTTTAAAAAAAGAGCATTCAGAATTATGAAATATCAATGCACTACCAGAAGCCCACAGAAGCCTTAAGACCTCACGAAGCTGACCAGATAAATGTGCAAATTCATTTCATTATTCTAAATATAATTGTTAAATTGATGCAGCTTGTTTAGAAAGTGGCAGCTCAGTTTCCCTTTAAGTGACACTGACAGAGGAACATGCGTGCCTATCAATCAACGGGCGGGCTGACTAGACTGAGAGTGAGAATAGTATTGTACCGGTATTGATTATAATTCTATTTTATATGCCAATATCGATGATTTGACGCAGACTTTGTGCCAAAATATTAAAAATAAAGAACAAATACCGGTATTAATAATATTTTCAAACTATCTAAAAATTAGCATTCGGAGTTATGAAATATCCATGCACTACCAGAAGCCTACAGAAGCCTTAAGACCTCACGAAGCTGACCAGATAAATGTACACATTCATTTCATTACCCATTCTAAATATAACTCCTAAATTGAAGCAGCTTCATATAGATGGTGGCAGCGCAGTCCCCTTTAAGTGACAGAGGCCCATGCACGTGCCCATCAATCATGGGGCGGCCTGACAAGCCCGGGTATAGTGTTGTATTGATTACAATTCTATTTTATATGCCAATATCGGTGATTTGACGTAGACTTTGTGTCAAAATATTCAAAATAAGGATGACATAGTGAACCAAAATAACAAAGTGTAAATGTTGTGTGCTGCAATCCAGCCTTCCGGTCGAGTTAATACATTTTTTTTTAAATATCAATTTCAAAAGAATGAGCATTCAGAAAATGAAATCTTCATGCACTACCAGAAGCCTACAGAAGCCATAAGACCTCACGAAGCTGACCAGATAAATGTGCACGTTAATTTCATTATTCTAAACATAGCCTTCTCTTGATTTGATAATGAAATCATGAAAACAGCTTGCATTTCCGGTAGGCATCTTCAATGGTGGCAGAAGGAAGTGTGAACACAATTTATGAAACCAAGTATAAATACAGTACGGTAGATGGTTGGTATATCAAAGTTCGAAGAGAGCATTTTAGTATAGCAATTAGCATTACATTATAAAATCAAACCTACCTTTTTCTGCACCTGGTAGGCCTATGTCATTGACATCACCGGGATCCATCATGCTGAACACAAACCTGAAATAATTGGTGGTGGAGATGGGGTTTAAATACATGTACGATCGTTTAAATCTTAAATGCATTGGGGAATGCCGGGGAGAATACAGTCACCCAAAAAATAATCAGGGGGTATCGGTATCACCCAGCATCACAACGCCCTCAAAAAATTTATCTTGTTGTTGTCGGTTGGATTAAAATTCTAACATTTATACGCATGTAGTCACTTTACCAAACGCTACTTCAGTCTGTTAACGTCATTAAGTAGGCCTAGGTCATTTGGTTGGTAATAAAGAGTGGGTAAGTTCGAAACTTTAATAGTCATATACCAAGGCAATACGGCCACCGCGCTGACGATGTTATTATATTTGTTTTGCAGCTTGATATTGGCAGGACTCATTCAAATGGGAGAGCCAAGAGTACCATGTACCAATATAGGGAATGGCTAGGACAGGCTATAGTGACTACTAGTATAGCCTACATGTGCAGTTACACAACGGCAAGTCTTGGAGGCAGGAATGATTCTGCCCATACATACATGTCATGTCTGGGCCGACCGCAAGATCGATGTGCGCGAATCGGTACTAATTTAATTCTAGTCATAGACCTAGGCCTACTTGATACAAGCCTAACTACTTGAAATGAGAATTTAGGATTGATATTCAACACATGCGATCGGCCCTGATGTCGCAGGACTGTGAACAGATAGGCCTATAAAAGCACATTTATAGGCCGAGTACTAAAAACAGTGATACGGTAGCAATTAGAAGCAAATTTCTCTAGATGCAACTGTTGAATCTCAATTAGACTTACCGATAAAGATCGAAAATAACAAAGATAAATGGGCAAAATACACATCCGTCTTTCAAGATATAAATCAATGAAAGAATGAAACAAGAGCATCGCATGCGCATTTCGTGCACATTTCGTTTGAAACGAAGTACGTTTCAAGTTCGTTTGATAGTGCGTTTTCCGTTCGTTTGAAGCGAATTACGTTTCCAGTTCGTTTGAAACGAAGTGCGTTCGACAATCGTTTCGTCTGAAACGAAGTGCGTTTGACAATCGTCTGACGTGCGTTTGAGATCCGTTTAGTACGATCGTTTGGAAATCGTTTGGCAAGCGTTCTGATCGGACGTGTTCGTTTGGGAGCGTTTCGAAATTTTCGTCTGGGGTGTGCGTTTGATTTCAAACGCTTTTCAAACGGCTGATAAACAGACGATTTTCGTTTGAATTTCGTTTTAGAATAAACGCTTTTTGCCCGTTTCAAACGCGTTTGAAACTAAATCAATTTGGAGACGGCCCCTAAACTCCACATGTACAAGTTTCACTACAACTTCGTCCTGCCCGTGCTCGGCGGCCCAGAAAACTGCCAACTCTTGATGACTGACACTGATAGTCTCGTGTATCTGGTGAAAAACATCGAGCCAAAGGTTATCTTCTCCTCGGTTGCGCCACAGTATTTCAATTTTTCAAATTTCCCCCGGGGGCGCACCAGTTGTACAGTGAGGTCAATAAAAAAATCAAGGGCACATTTAAAATAGAATACCCGGGAGAATCCATAGTTGCCTTCGTGGGGGTTCGCGCAAAAATGTACTGCTTCAAATTTCTATCCGAGGGCAGGGAAGCAAAAGCCAAGGGCATCCCGAGAGCGGCATTACAAAAGTTACATTTTGAAAATTATCACAATGCGCTGTTTGAACCAGAAAAGCCCCAGAGGTGCCATTTCAAGGCTATTCGCTCGATCAAGCACGACCTGTTCACCCTCTCGGGCGACAAGAAGGGACTATCCTGCCTTGACTTCAAACGTTGGGTACGAAGCGACCGTATTCAGACGTACGCTTACGGCAATTTTCGGTGCAACCGTCAACCACCCTTCCCCTGTACCGTCTCTCGGAAGCAGCAGCTCTAGTGAGGACGACGAAAAATGAGATTGGCATTGATGAAAAACACCCGTGTGGTCAGAACTTAGTCTTCCAAACAACACTCAAAATGGCGTCATCATCAAAACTGCCTCGAGAACGGGTGACCGTAGAACTGTCTCCGCGGCTGTCGATCAACATCTGCCGTTGGAACCAGGAGACGTGGTTCCACTTGCGACGAAACACGAAGACTGTGAGTTTAAACGCGGACGAGATGCGGGACCTGATAGGACAACAAGAGCAGTTAAAAGCTGCGGCACGCAAAGTGTTCCGGGCCGAGTTTAAACGCGAGCTGAACGAAACAGACATGGCGCCAATTCCCACCGCTCCGACGACTGCTTTTGCTGCGCCGAAAGTCTCACACGAGCCGGAGGAAGAAAGCGATTCGGAGGGGACCGGATCCTGGACAGGCGAAGATCCAACTACTAAAAGTGACACTAAAAAGCGCAAGAAAAAGTCATCAAAGAACAGTGCTGCTACTGCTACTGCTACAGAAAAATTGGCGAAGAAAGCGCAAATTAAAACTGTCAAGGACCCTTGGTAACTAACTGCCAGATATCGTTCCTCCCTCCTCCCTCCCTAGCCAATATCCTATCAATCTTGATTAATCTGACCGAGACAAAAACTGAGATGTGACAGACTACAACGAGTGTGAACTGCGAGTAATTGAAGTCAAGTCTTTCTTCGGTATACAATTATACAAACTGTTGCTCTGATGCCCGGAGAAGAGCGGAACAAAAACATACCGGAGGACTCCCCGGATTAGGAAAAAACAAACTTTCCTCGCCAGATGAACCGGATTACGGACCTTCAGCGAGGACCCGTCTCCGGCACGTGTACTGCCGTTGGTTTTGTTGCAGTTGCCCTTCTTTGGAACGAGATGACGACCCAAAAGAAAAAAATACTTGTGGTGGCCGTTGAGGGACAAATCGGGGCAGGAAAAACAACTTTGTTGGAAGGGCTCGTCCAAGCCCACGCTCGACGTTTGAACTCCTCGTTCACCCTCTCAATAGTGCGAGAAGGACTCGACGAATTCACGAAATTTGGTAAGCATAACCCTCTAGCCCTAGCATACCTCGATCCAAAGGAAAATGTAACTTTATCTCAATCACACATAATTCGTTGCATCAACTCCGTTTTTAAGTGGGAAGTTCAGGCCGATCTCATCCGTCTCGCCGAAACGCCTGCTCTGACAGCGAAATACCACATCATAGTAACCGATCGAAGCCTGCTCGGACCCCTTCCTTTCCTGCAAAACGCAGCTCAGCAGGGAACAATTGGGATTTTCGCGGAAGACTACCTGCGAGCGGAGACCTTATACTTGGCACGACGCACCCTGTTTGAAGTCGGGGTCCCCGAAGGATATAGCAGCATTTACTATCTGAACATCGGAGTAGAAGTTTGCTTGGAAAGAATAAAAATTAGGGGTCGCTCTTACGAATCTAGCATAGACAGGCGTTATCTGGACTCGCTGGAAGAACAATACGCTAAACATCTAGACTGGTGGACCGAGTCGGAAGGCAGGCTGTATTTTTGCAGGGATGAAAACAGAGTCGTTAAAGTGGGGGTAGGAGAGCCCTCACAACTTCTCAGCTTCCTAGATTCGTTAGTAAGGGCTGCGGAGGAGAAGAAATAACTGTGTGACTGTGAAGACGCCGGCATTTTATAGGTATCGGATAAGTTGACGATAATAATGCGAAAATAGTAGCTTCTCCTTGGCCAACTCGGCGTCTTAGTTCTAGCTGATATGGGGAAAACGGCAAAAATCCAAGAGGGGACTGGGAAAAGAAAAACTCTGGTTTCCACTGCCGCCTACGATTCGGGAACTGACTTCGAACAGTTCAAAAAAAAGTGCATCTGGTGTAATCGTCTATTAAGGCTCGTTTCGGGTAAATCGTATTGCAAAGGTTGTTCTAAGGCTTGCTTCCGCAAGTGCAGGCGGTGCCATAAACCGTACAACAGTCTCAAATTCTACAATTTCGATGATCAACGTTGTGATTCCTGTTTCCATAAACTAAAAGCGGAAAGAGAGGCTCGAGCAAAAAAGAAGCAACAACAGTGCACGGGGAGGGCGAGTGAATCTTTAGAATCGCCGAAGAGTGCTATTTAAAAAAAACCCCACCATATCAGAGAAGTCCACCACAGGATCCGACGAGCAGGGATTCTTCTGCCACGAAATACTGCCCGAGATTGAGCCACAAACGAAAGCACGACCAGTCCATGCGAAGGCGGCGACGGCGGGAGGTTTACCGACGAAAACTCGTGACCCGAAGGGGAAATCTGTCAAGAAACGAAGCGTCCCGGACCTAAAAGCGCGAGAAGGGCTCTTCTGACGTCTCAGCTGGTTCAACAAGCTCCCCTCACAGTTCGTATTCAACTAGATGTAACCCAACGGAGAGATGGTTTAGTAGAAGTACTACAAGTAAACACACAAGAACACATGAACCCCGACCGACCAAGCAGCGATAAGACGACCATTATAGCGGGACCATCACCACAGATCGAGAACACACTCTCCGTAGAAAGACAAACACCAGCAACCCTCCCCCCGAAAGTCTCGCGTGCACCGGATCCTCCGGCCGTCACTAGACAACCCGTCAAAGGAGAATTGGAGTCCGAAAATGGCCCGCCTCTGACTCCTTCCCCTACCCAAGCACCCTCACCCTACCCGACCACTGTCGCGGGGCGAACCGATCTGAGCGATGGCGCGAGCGAAGAAAATTGGAACAACAATAGTTCGGGAGACGAAGACAGCGAGGAAGAGGAGAGTAGTAGCGAAGAGGAAGAAGGCAGCACAAGCGGGACCGACGAATCCGGTAGCAACGAGGACAACGGTGAACAGCTCGAGCGCGGTGTTAAAGCTTAGAAAAAATCAAGACAAAATTAGGAGGGACCTATTTTCCAAAATCTACTATAAAAATACGCATCCAGCAAGCTTCGGCTGCGTCGAGCGTCTGCTAGGGGCCAGCAGGCGACGCGACCCCACTGTTAAGCGAGCCGAGGTCGTTCACTGGCTAAGCGGGGAGGACACCTACACGCTCCACCGGCAGGCTAGAAGAAACATCCCTCGTCGCAAAACCATCGTTCTCGGAAGCAATCATCAGTGGCAAATTGATTTAGTGGACGTGCAAAGCTTGCAAAAATTCAATGACGGAATAAAATACTTGTAAACAGTTATTGATGTGTTCATCCGCCGAGCCTGGGCTCTGCCCCTCAAGTCAAAAACAGGAGCAGAAGTGACCAAGGCTCTAAAAGACCTCTTTCTCTGGGAAAAGGTTTACCCGAAGTACCTCCACGGAGCTTTATGGCTCCACCTATACAGGAAAGAATTCCCGACTAAGACTAAATTTGCGTTTGAGTTGGGAGACACCATCAGAGTCAGCCAAGTTGCCCAGGTCTTTGTTTGGCAAGGGCTACAAACCCCAATACACAACAGAGTGGTTTGTGGTGGCTCATCGTCGAAATACCAAACCACCAACGTATAAACTACGAGATGAGCACGGGGAGCTCATAGAGGGAAGTTTTTATAAAGAGGAGATGCAACGAATACAGCGCCCGAAAGATAAGACCTCCTTTCGCGTTGATGTTTTGAAAAAAACGCCGGCGAAAAAATAAAACCGAATATTTTGTCCATTACGTCGGTTGGCCGGCTCGTTTCGACGAATGGGTGACAACAGGACAACTCGAAAAGGCATAAACGAACATGTGGGGAGCACAAAAACTGAACGATTAGCTCGATAGAAAATGACGAACCCAGACAACATTGTCGCCGGAGGCGTGGTTGACGCTCATATCAAGCGTGACTTTGGTATGATTTGTGTTGGCCCTCCACTTGCAGGAAAGACTTTCTTTGTACGGCAACTCCTAAAAAATGCTAGACGAGTCGTCGATGGGCCTTTCGATTATATATATTGGTTCTACGGGGAACAATCGAAAACAGTGACCGAGCTGGAAAGGGAGAATACAATACGAACAGTGGAGGGCCTCCCAGAAAATCTAGACGAATACATCCACGTCCGAGATCCCCACACCGGCGAGCGCCAGCACGGGTTGCCAATTTTCGATGACCTTATGCAGGGGGTCAGCAACAGCGAGGAAATCAGTCGTCTGGTGACAAAGAAATGTCAACACGGAGGCGTGAGTTGGATTGTGCTCATGCAAAACCTATTTCACCATGGGAAAACAAGAGTAACGATGCTTAGATGTTGCCACTATCTAGTTCTCTTTAAAAGCCCGTTAGACCGGTCGGTTGGACAGCATTTGGCGAGACGCATTCTTCCGAGCAGGCCGGAGACATTCGTTAGAATTTACGAAAGTGCCACGCAGAAGCCAAACAGTTACTTGTTTATAGACGGGCACCAGAACACCCCGGAAGAAGCTCGTTTTCGCACAGACATTTTTGGAGAAGACTTTCAGAACGCTTTTGTTCCGTACGCAAAAAAGGGTGGTGGAGGAGGGAAAAAATAAAGGCATCTCGATATTGTGTCCAATATAACGCCTGTTGTAAACGTACACATTAGATACCTACTTATATCTTAATGTTTGATGGAGTTTAAAATCAATCTTAATGTTTCGTGGAGTTTTTGATCAAATAATGATTGTCGTCGTTAGTGTCATAGTCTGATCGTGTTGAGCGACTAAGTTCTTCAAACTCTCGATAGTGTGACCAATAACATATAACGCCTGTTGTAAACGTACAAATTAGATACCTACTTATATCTTAATGTTTGGTGGAGTTTTAAATCAATCTTAATGTTTCGTGGAGATTTTGATCAAATGGTTGTCGTCGTTGTGAAAGTAAATTATTATGTATAGGCCTATACATATTACATACCAAGCACAAAAAAAAAATCATGTATAATCGTTCCCCGGCAATGGGGAGCCTGATAACTTTAATCTTTCGACATCATTTTATACGTCATCGAAAGAGGACCATACGCCGGGCGTCTTGTGAAATTGAAAATCTTACTCTCGCTCCGATACTGTAGTAGTAGGATTGGTACTACTGAAAATAAAACGAAACTAGCCGAAGAGAGCTGAGGGGGGGGGGGGGTAGGGCTTGAAACACATGGCACCCAATGCCGGTAAAGAAGTCTTCGACTAATAATTGTTAGAACTTTCTCTTCTGTGTAGTACCAGTTGTTCTTAGGCGATGTGAAATAAAAATTTAAAAACCCATACCACCATTTTTGTTAGTATTGCCGTAAATTAAGTGAAATGGAAACATCTAGTTTTTGATTCCAAACCAGGGCCCGGTTGTTAGAAAGCATGTTAGGCCCTAACGGTATGTTGACATGTCGTTAGGTCTATGTTACCCTAAACGACTCGTTAAATCTGTTGCTAGAAAGCATTTTGATGCTAACATCATGTTATCTTCATGTTACCATGCCGTTACAAATAACGTTGTCAAGGGGCTGCGTCAGGTACATGTTACCTGCAAAAAAATGGCCGCCAGGATACTTTTACATGATCAATTACTTCATAATTTTCAACTTCACCGTCAAAAAAGGACATTTCGTAGAAAAATTTGCCCACTAACTGATTTCGAAGGAGACGAGGCAATAAGGAAACGTTTTTGCTTTGGGAGACAGGGTATTGAGTTGATCTGTAACCTCTTGGACAATGAGCTGAGCCGGCCCACAGACAGAACTCAGAGTCTCAGTACAATAACTCAAGTATTGATAGCTCTGAAATTTTATGCCACAGGGGATAAACTCATTACCATCGGTGACAACTTTGGAATAAACATTGGTACTACCTCAAGAGTCATTGCAAATGTGTCCCAATCTTTAGCAATCAAGTTAAACGAGTTTGTTGTGTGGCCAAGACGTCCTACAAGAAGAGAGGAAATCAAACGTGGGTTCTATGGTATGGGAGGCTTTCCAAACGTTTGTGGCTGTGTTGACCGTACACACATTCAGATACAGGCCCCTAGCACACCTGCACACTGGCATGTCCAACTCCAAGAAGTCAATTAGGCTGAGAGGGCTAGCTACGAAGCAGCATTTGTCAACAGGGCCCACTATCACAGCATAAATGTGCAGGCTATCTGCGATGACACATGTAAGTAAAATAACCTTTACAATGCTTCCACTATGTTCTTCTCAATACCTACAAATTGTGTCCACATCAGAGGTCTGCTATTGTAAAAACAGTCAAAAAGTATACAGAAAAAAATCAAACTTCCATTTTTGAAACGCCATGATGGCAATGGATGGGGTCAGCTGGTGCATGTTTATCTTGGATATGGGGTGCAATTGTTGAATTAATCACGTAATTCTGTTTAAAGTGAGTTCTATCAATCTGACTTTGTTCTGGGTCAATTTCAGATACTATCTGTGACCTAATAATAATATGATAGTGGACAATTTGGAATCATCATTATCTTTTAAGAATCATACCGATTATGATATTGGATAATATACCCACAATATTGCCCATTTCAGGCCATTCCTTCTTACCCCTTACTTGAGGCCGATGACCAATGCACAAAGGCACTACAATCGGGTTCAAAAGAAGACAAGAGCAACCATTGAGAGATGCTTTGGTATTTTGAAGAGAAGATTTGGTGTCCTGCATCAGGAAATTCGTATGAGTCCAGCCAGAGTGTGTAACATCATTTGTGCATGTGCGGTGCTACACAACATTGCACATCTTCTCAAGGAACCTCTTACAGAAGGACCAGATGTCCCAGAACCGCTGCTGCGATTTCTCTATAATGGAGAAGAAGATGGTGGCCATGTGAGAGACTATGTTGCTAACACATATTTTGGAGAACTCTTGTGATAGACTTAGTGATGGCTACCGGTTCCGTGATCACTGTAATGCAACTCAACCTGACTTTATTGTTTGTGATATACATGTATTACTCAGCTCTGTTTTAGCTGCTTATGTGTAAATATTCTGTAAATAAGTGTACATGTATGTGTACTTATATTTTCTAGTCATATTTTCAATAAAGGTCATTCAGCCAGTCTATGTTATGTTATAGTTTGAACGTCCTTTTGTTTCAAGTCTGTCTGTCTGTCTGTCTGGACTATTAACTACATAAACTATAGTAAGTCGAAGTAGCATGCATGTCCACCTTTCAGCATTGATCAGATTGTTAAGTTGTTATTTTGCATTTGTTAGATATCGGAACCTATATATTGAGTCAGTATTTCAGAATACTTCTTTAAAAAGAAAATTAAGTACTTGTAATTTGTTAAAATCATAAACTTCTCTAATTAATAACAACATTTACTACATGAGATAACAACAATAACAATATCAAAATAATAACAATTATATACATTCTCCTTGGATAACAATAATAACAATATGAAAATAAATATTATGTACAGTCTCATGAGATAACAATTTTAAGATAACAATTCTATAACAATAAGATAACAATTCTATACAGTCTCTACAGTCCAAAAAAACCTTTAGCCTATTTATACTCCTCAACTCAACTCTCTCTCTTCAACTTCGCAACTTCCAACCTTAACTTTTCTATCTTGAGTTCCAAAACACATCTCCTGAGTTCATTGTTCCGTATTTCAGACTCAATCATGTCGTGCTGCCTTGCACAATGTCCGCAAGTTTTCTCCTCTGTGGCCTTCACTGCTGACTTCCCCCTCTTCCTACCCCTCCCCATTCTTTCTATTCGTCCTGCCATCGATCTCAGCGATTCTAGTTCTGCACAATCTTCTTCCAATGGCATTTCCTCAAACTTCCCCAGGTCCTCAACGTGTCCACTAGAGGCTTCAATGCAGAGGCGTTGGACTTCTTCTTCTTCTGGTGTTATTTCGACCACAGTCGACAAGGCTTTAAAAGAGAATAAAATAATAGTAAATTCAATTACCAAAATCGAAGGTACATTTTTAACATTGTGTATACTGGTATTGATGTTAAACAAGGATTTATGTTTTATAAATATGTAAAAAATGACTTGGAATATTTTCACGGCAAATATAGATTTTAGAAAATTTACTACTTTTTCTCATAAAGATGAAGTTGATTTCATCTTGTCATGAAATATTGCAACTATATCATGAACTGAAATGATTGTCATATTTGAGCAACTTCATGGTATTATTACTGCATCTGCACCCTATACTGCTGAGTTGAAGGAGCAATAACTGGAATCATAGATATTTGGGCTATACACTACAATGAGTATTTTCAGTCATTTTTAATTAAAAAATTAGCTATCAGAAAAATGAAAATACGAAACAATAAATTGCCTTCTTTCAGATTTAATTTTTTTGGTACTTATTTAATTCTAAATCTCAACAAGAGGCCCAAGGGCCTGGCGCTCAGCTGAGTTAATATCATTAATATCTTCCCGGTGTTTAGTTCATTATGCATGAAAATGGCATGCTCCATGGTATTTGATATCCTTTTGCGTTCACTACGGTACCAATATTTTTGGTTGACATAATTATGCCACTGTTGGAACATTCTCATGGTTTATGGTATGCACCTGTTGATGGGCCATATGAATAAAAACAAGCATAAGCTTTTACTCCAGATTTTGAAGTATTTAGTATGCTTCAAAAATTGGAATAGTTTAGTTCTTGTGAAAGCAAAGGATTTTTAGAAATCAGTAGTTGCTACCAAAACAAGTAAATGCTAGACTACATATGAACGAAAATGTAGGATGAACCTTTTACTTGGTAGTATAAATGTATTTTCTTGGAACCATGTAGCCTTTAAAAGTCGAAGTGAATGGTTGGTTGTTCCTCTTTGCCGGACTGCATTCACATTTTGTTTGGTGGACATGTCATGCAAGAATTGGTCAAACCATACATCCATTTATGGAGAATCAGAGTGCATGGATTCCGAGTCATTAAAAATGTCTAAAGAATTATTCTTGGGTCATAAAGGGAAACCTGCGTTGTTTAGTATGAAAGTGAAAAATATGACAGAGTTAAGAAAATTATGTTTTATTGAACAATAGTAAGTTTTGATTGTCTGCTTGGCTCCTTGCCAGTTAAATGACATGTGACTATACACAAAATAGAAAACTTTGGTGGAAATTGTAAATCATTTTTTTTTATCTATCAGGGGAAACAAGCTGATGATGATCAAGTAAATCATTCATGAGAAATCGTTTTGTTGCTGAAGCTTGCATGACGAAGTTAATGCTAAACCTTTTCTTGTGCTCTACTGCGCCACCGTAGTTTTCTATTTAGACCAGCGATGACGTCATTTCTGGTGATTCCCTATGCTATTTGGTATTGTACAGTATGCAATGTATTTTTTCAGCGCTGTCAGTTGCCGAAGAGAGTGCCGTAGCTCCCTCAATTTCAAATAAATTTTTATGGGAGTGACATTATTGTATTGCTTAGAATGTCTACTTTTTACTCATGAAAGAATCGTAGAACTAAAACTTAATAGGCGAACAGAATCATGCCGATTCACTGCACATACTGTGGGAATTCTCCACTTCAAAATACATCGGCGATGTCATCGCGAATAACAGAGCATGCACTTCCGATATCGTTTTCACAGAAATGTGGCCAAATTTTCAAGAACTAATTTCTGAAAGTAGTCCCTAAAGACCTTACGACTACCACTGAAACGAACTGATGATAATATCGCCTACCAGACTACCATCGTCATCGAGCTGAGTGTCATTGAGCTCCAAGATTATTGCACATGGATCGAGTAAACAACATGCCGCCATTTTGTCTCCGCTTCGGTATTTCGTAGGCCGCTAAAATGCACCTTCTCAATTAAAACCAACATAATAAGGCCTCACATCGTTGATTGAATAGGAACACCACACAAAACACAATAAAGTGGGGGTACAATCGATTACGAAGCTGAAGTGAACAGTGATTTATTCCTGGAGCTACTGCTGCTTTTTTGTGTAGCTGCCATGTTTTGAGAACTGGCAAATAGGAGACTTCATTGATGGCTGACGTCATCGGGCGGGAATTTGAATCAGCAGAAATAATTAAAAGGCAGGTAGCGCCCTCTCCTGTTAAAATTTTGAACTTTTTCTCAATAAAATAGTTTTTCAAGAATTTTATCTTAATATTAAAGCATATTTCGACTAATTCTGCTGCTCCTAGGCCGATATAGGCCAGTTTCCTTCATGCGCTCTCGCTCGCAGGAAGTAGGTCGAATGGCGACAAATTTTGTTTTGAAAGTAGAGTTTGACCAGAAGTATCCAGAAATGCAAAATTGAAGTCTCTAGGTCTTACGGTTACAAAATGTGCACCATGGGTTTAACGGACGGACGGACGGACGGACGGACTGACAGACGGACGCCACCGAGCAGCTTGTTTGACAAGCTCAGCTGACTTTGTCAGCTGAGCTAAAAACGTTGACAACAAACTATGTTAATGTAACACAATCACCTGTGACCATTGGCTTTGCAGCTGTGTGCATCTTCAGTGTGCATGGCCATACATTTCGTGAAACCAGCCGGACATGCATTGAAAGTAATCTCGAGTCATAACATGTTTTGGAGGCATAATTGGACATGGCATGACTATTAGGTGAGCTGTTGTAAAATATTATATTCTGGTGAACACTTTAGGGTGTATTATATGAATAGTCAGTCTTCCTTTCAATGGAGACGGACACAGATAACCCATACACTGTGATCAGATTGTCAGAAGAAGCAGCATGGCCGCCATTATTGATTTTTTTTAGGCTAGGCACTGGCATAGTGCCAACTCATGAACTGTAAGCAGACGTGTTTTTTTTAGTTTATGAGTTATTTTTACCCTTAGAATAATAAAGATGTATGCTCAAGAACAAACTGTCATGACTTAGGCAATAAAGATCTGACATTTAAAGGCAAATTTAATGAAGGAGTATTTGACATAAAAAATATATTAGAAGTTTTTGATTGGTTGCTCATTGGCATTGCTGGCTGTCATTTCACTTTTGCCCTATAATGTGGCAAATTTTGGCTTTGAAATATGCACAAAAGGGATGATTCTAACATACATGACATACCTTGGTCAAAAAATGCTGGCTCTGGTCCAACTGTCAAAGGAAAAAATGTTTCACTGGCAACATTGGCAATGGCATGATGACTTATGGCAGTAGCAGCAGGGGGTGGAGAAGTAAACGCACAAGCTGCAGACTCCGAGCCTCCTTTAATTCCTTCCCAGCTTGGGTCAGCCTTGAATATATCGGCTATCGTCTCTGACACCATATCTAGTGCGACAGCTGGGCCACCTCCCGTCTTCTTCTCTTCTTTCTTGGACTTGGCCTGTTGGGATTTGGCCTTGGCCTTCAACTGGCGCCACTTCTCTTTCACCTCATCCGAGGTTCTCTTGCAAATGCCAACAGCATTGACACTGGTGGCTATATTTGTCCACAACTCATTTTTCCTATCATTCTCCGTCATGTTGCGGAACTTAGATGTCATTATCGACGCATTCTGCCTCACCATTTGAGTCAGAATTGCTACTTCCCTGGCTGTAAAATTGGGCTCCTTGGATTTCTTTGTCATCATCTTGAATTTTTTCACAGGAAGTAGATCAATTCCAAAAAATTTGCAATGAATTATGGGAATTTTTTTTCTGAACAGAAGATAACATGTTGTTAACTAGCTGTTACCAAAAATGCTTAAAATTTTGCTTCTAACAACAACATATTAACGGTTTGTTTGGTAACGGCATGTTACTGGATTTAACATGCCGTTACTGGTAACGGCATGTTAAAATAAACTTTTTTTCTAACAACCGGGCCCAGATGTACTCATTTGGATCTCCTTGCTCCAAAGCGGGTAAATCAAAAGCAAAACAACACTTAGACTTTCTATCCTTGCTCGGGAGGGCCTCCAGTCGATCAACACGCGCAAAACTTCTCGATTTAGCAGCAAAGGTCAAGTTGACGCGATTTTAGAGTGTATAGAGAACGTCCACCATTGCACTGTGCCAGTTCCGGAGAATAAAGCACAAAAACTACGAAAGCACAGCCCATTGGTATGTCGGCTTAAGACTCCCCGAACTAGCCTACGAATTAAAAAAGCTCTGTTGGCGCAATCGGGTGGATTTTTTGGCTCTCTCATACCACTGGCCGTCTCGGCAATAGGGAGTCTTATATCCGGAATAACCGGGAAGAGAGGCTAAAAACAGCGGCTTAATCCAGATGTCAATGAATCCAGATTTCGGGGAGAGCGTCATAGTGTTCTGAGTACCTACCGGGCTAAATGTCGACAGACAATTACAGTACCGCCGCCACCACCTCAAGAAAACGAAGAAGATGAAAAAAAGGAGGGCCTCAATCAAAAAGACCTACCGGATGATGTGAAACTAGATTTGCTCGCGAGGAAACGCTGGGAACAAAAACAAACTGGACAAATCAAGGAAAAAGCACAAACTAACACCGGACAAGCATGGCGACTCGAAGACTTGTTGAGCAGATTTCAGATCATCGGCATCCGTCATCCCTTCATTAACAGAATATTACGCGATTACGTGCAACATTTCCAGGGTGAAATTGACTGGAAGGATAGCACTTATGAAGTGATAATCGACGGAACTGTATTACCGAAATCAAATATTTTGCGAAGCCTTCATTTCCTTTTGGCTCCCGAAGACCTCGACTACCACGCTCCCCCCGGAGCCTATCGCTTGGCCGCAAAACTAACGGAGATCGGCGTGCCCCGATGCTGGATAAACTCAGCGGACAGGGCAGAATCGAGCGGCAGTCCCGCGGTGATTCCAGCACCGGCAGCAGATATTCGCGGAGCCCAAATTCCCGATACACCCCCCCCCCCCCCGAAAAAGCCCAGGGCACTCAAGAATCAGAAACAGGTCTTGTTAAACTACCTTCAGCTCAGGGAAAATAAAGGAGACCAGACCCCCCTGGGTAAAATCAGTTCTCCTAAAGCCGCTTCTACACCTGTGTTCAACCTGCGGGGAGCGACAGGGGTTGACAAAAGCATTTTGAAAGCATTAACCGACTTTCAGAAAAGTGCAGTCCCGAGCACCCAAGCCCAAAAAAACAACAACAGCAGCGTCAGTGTCATCCAAGAATCTCCCGACAGAAGCCGGGGGGTGGTGGAGAAGAGCATTTTCTTGACGCTGGATTCCTCCAAAACGGATGCGGCCTCACCATCCGAATTAACATCGAAACCGACCACCCGAAAGTCGAAGCGCCAGCGAAATCTGAGTTGGCTACCCTTCGATGCGAAGAAATGGGTGCAATAGAACGTAGTTGCCGTGTGGTTGGAGGAGTCAGCACGAGGACATAAAATACCAATCGCGTAGGAAACTATATATCATATACCCGTAAACAAAAAGCCCCTTAATTCCACATCATATCATGTCAAAGAGGAGTGGAAGGACATGCGCCCTAGCAAGGCGCGTCATCTACGAGCCCGTGGACGCAGACTACATCGCCCATTACTGCGGGAAAGGAGAACAGGCAGGAGGCCTCCCAGTTTTCCGAGGAACTCCATACCAAGAGGGATACGGGATTGGGGACACATTAAGCAAAATGTTTAGATGCATCATTCCCGTACTGAAGAGAACCGTCCTACCCATGGCTAAAAGAGCGGCGTCAAGGGCGGGAAAGGTTCTTCTGGCGCAGGGCGTGGCAGTTCTTGGAGACGCTATGGACGGAAAGAATATAAAATCCGCCTTTAAAGAGAGAGCCCTTGAGGGAGTAAGAGAAGTCGGGCATGATGTAAGAAAAGACATTGTGGATGCGATAACAACGCCCCGACCGGGTAGAGATCGACGCGTAAACAAGCGACCACTGGAAGAGCCGCCGAGGACCAAAAAAGCAAAAAGAATAAAAGGACAAAAATCAAACTCTGAGAAGGGATTTTTCACCCGTCGCCGATAGTTACCCCGAGAAGAAAACATGTCGCTTATCGCACTAAGGCGGAATTGGAGTTGTTCGAAACAAAACCAACACAAACAGCGATCACGTCCGGAAAACTCGTAGAGGTGCACCCAACAACTTCGATTGAGAACACCGATGTCATTGAATTTAAACCGCAAACCGACAAAAAAAATTACATCGATCTTCGGGAAACGACCATCTACATCAGGGCCAAAATTGTCAAACTGGATGGCACCGCTCTGACAGAGAAAACAGGAGGCACTGTTGACCCAAAGGCGCAATGCTACCCAATAAACTATCTGGTCGGTACGATGTTCAAACAGGCCGAAGTATCGCTTTCCGGGACACAGATTGGGAGCACCAGCAGCATGCACGCTTATCGGTCTTACCTGGAGGCGTTGCTCAGTTATGGCAAAGACGCAAAAACCCACCAATTAAGAGCAGGAGGATACTTCAAAGACGTGACCGACATGGAGACAACCGGTGCTACAATAAGTGACGGCACAGCCACCAACAAGGGGGCGGTGAGCCGATTCAAGATGACGAAGTTCAGCCAATCTTTTGAACTCCAGGGTCGGATCCATAATGAGATGTTCGAACAAGGGAAACTGCTTCTCAGCAAAGTACCACTAACCGTCAAACTAACATTAGGAAACCCCAAATTCAGCCTGATGTCCGCATCAACAGCTACCGATTACAAGATAAAATTGGAATGAAACGGCCAGGGGCCATTGTGCTCACCGTATACATATTTTAGTAGGCAGGATCATGCTTAATTTAGAGGTGAATATGGTGAACACAATCAGGCATGAAGACTTTTTTAGATATGTATTGATGTCAAGTAATAAGACAGGGCAGTATATATAAGTTTATGATCAAACCAATAATTGTCTATGACATCAACAAGATCAATATCGTGTGATTGCTATGAGTCCCTGCAATAAAAAATTCATCGAAAAAAAGTCATTAATAAGCGAGATATTGCACGTCCTACTTTTTCAGTTTTGACCCCCTGATGGCCAAATCAAGAATCAGATCAGGCCAAAATTCGGTGTCAGAGATTATCTAATGTGGGGGGTTACATGTACCAACTTTCAAGTTCATAGCTTCAGCAGTTAAGAAACGTGCCATAGTTACACTCTAATGGCCAATTTACGCCATTTGACCTCTGTGACCTAGAAAAGGAGGTCAAATCCAAAAATCGTAGGACATGTGGTGTATCCTTGCTAGATGTCCCTGCCATAAAAATGTTATCGAAAACAATTCACTCAAATGAGCAAGATATTGCACTTCTTCCTTTTTCCATTATGGCCCCCTGGTGGCCGAATAAAGAATCAGATCAGGCCGAAATTCGGCATCAAAGGTTATCTGATGTAGGGGGTTATATGCACCAAGTTTCAAGTTCATAGCTTTACTGGTTAAGAAACGTGCCATAGTTTACACTCTAACGGCCAATTTACGCCATCTGACGTCTGTGACCTTGAAAAGTAGGTCAAATTGAAAACTCGTAAGACATGTGATGTATTCTTCCTAAGAGTACCTACCATAAAAATTTTATCGAAAACAAGTCACTTATAAGCGAGATATCACACTTTTTAGATATCCACTTTTGGCCCCCTGGTGGCAAAGTTGAGAATCAGATCAAACTGAAATTCAGCACCAGAGGCTATGTGATATAGGGGGTTATATGTACCAAGTTTCAAGTTCATAGCTTTAGTGGTTAAGAAACGTGCCATAGTTTACACTCTAACGGCCAATTTACGCCATCTGACCTCTGTGACCTTGAAAAGTACGTCAAATTGAAAACTCGTAAGACATGTGATGTATTCTTCCTCAGAGTACCTACCATAAAAACTTTACCGAAAACAAGTCACTTATAAGCGAGATATCACACTTTTTAGATATCCACTTTTGGCCCCCTGGTGGCAAAGTTGAGAATCAGATCAAACTGAAATTCAGCACCAGAGGCTATGTGATATAGGGGGTTATATGTACCAAGTTTCAAGTTCATAGCTTTAGTGGTTAAGAAACGTGCCATAGTTTACACTCTAACGGCCAATTTACGCCATATGACCTCTGTGACCTTGAAAAGTAGGTCAAATTAAAAACCCGTATGATATATGATGTATCCTTGCTATGAGTACCTACCACAAAAATTTCATTCCAAACAAGTCATTAATAAGCGAGATATCACACTTTTTAGATATCTACATTCGGCCCCCTGGTGGCCAAATTAAGAATCAGATCGAACCGAAATTTATTGTCACAGGTCATCTGACCAAGGGAGTCCTGTGTACAAAGTTACAAGTTCATAGGCTTAGCGGTTAAGAAACGTGCCACTGTTTTTGAAACAGGATACGACGACGACGACGACGGACGACGGACGACGACAGACGACGACGGACGACGGACGACGGACACTGCGGTATTGTATAGACTCCCCTACGGTGAGCCAAAAAGCAATACTGATGACAAGCGTCAAAGAAATAGCCAGCTACGTCCGAGTAGCGCACGAGCAGCGGCTTCTCACAGCAAACGCAAAATACCCCGTGACAAGGATTGAAATGCGCTACTACCAAAAAGCAGCAGGAGGAAGCGACTTGTCCGAGGCAAACCTGTGCAAAGGAGAAACGCCGAGGCGCATCGCTATAGGACTGCTTGCCAGCAACGCCATGAACGGGGCCCTGGATGGAAACCCGTTCAACTTCAAACACTACAGCGTGACAAGCATAAAACTAACTGTCGCGGGGGCATCTATCCCTTACGGGGAACTAAAGGTGGATTTTACCGCGAAAAATGTGGTGAATGGATACATGACGCTCTTTCGGGGAAGCAAGTTGTGGCCGGCCAACAAGAGCAACGACATATCACTGGACGACTATGTGGATGGATATGCCTTGTACGTCTTCAATTTAGCGCCGGATGACGCGGAATCGAGTGCTTTCCAACTCGCAAAAAATGGTGATGTCGGAGTGGAAATAAGGCTATCCACGGCCACCACCGAAGCAGTGAATCTCATAGTTTTATACGAATACGATTCTTTCGTGGAAATTGATGCCGATCGAAACGTGTATTACAGTCACAGCGGGGTGAAAGGAGCAGAAAAATAAATATGAACAAACACGAAATGAACGTTTTAATGAAAAGACACCTGGGGACACAAAACATTTTTACCAAGGCGGTGTCTAGTGATACTCTTCCGACGAACGCTCGAAAACGGAGACCCTGCGCATACATAAGCAATACGGCAAAAGCCCGAGAGCCAGGTGAACATTGGGTGAGCCTTTATTTTAACCAAGTTCCTCCTCACGAGTACTTTGACAGTAATGGAGAAGCCCCCAGAAAAGCGAGATTCAGAGAAATTCTTAGTAGAGAAGGAACTTTTACTCGATCTATATTCGGCTTCAAAGCCCTTTGTCCACAGTCTGCGGCCAATACTGCATGTACTACATCCTCATGCTAAGTAAAGGCCTATCGATGAGAGAGATTATAAAACAATTTTCGGCGTACGACCTTCTCGGAAACGATAAATGAAATGGACAGGGCAATTGTGCTCACCTCATGTGGAGGAAAGATGGATAAAGAGCATGGTCTTGTGTCATGTAGTGTTAGGTTTGATGTGGGTCCAAGCAATTACAATTTCCCCAAAATGGCCAATTTACAGTACATTCGACCTCTGTGACCTTGAAAAGTAGGTCAAATCAAAGAAGACCCGGGTGACACATTGAATGGATGTTAGAATTAGATGTACCTATGATATAAAATTGGTGCCAATCGGGCAAGTCATTACTAGGAATAATGGCATTTTGAAGAATTTAGGATTTGGCCCCCTCCCTGGAGGCCAAACGGCAAATCAGATCGCACCAAACTTCGGTACCTGAGATCACCTGACCAAGGGGTACATGTGTACTTAATTTGTGATCAATAGTCATTGCAGTTAAGAAACATGCCATAGTTACGGCCTGACGGCGAATTTACGCCATTTGACCTCTGTGACCTTGACAAGAAGGTCAAATTAAAAACCTGTGTGACATATACTGTATGGTGGTTAGATGTACCCATGATATCAAATTGGTGGCAATCGGGCAAGAAGTAAAGGAATAATCACATTTTTAAGGTTTTTGGATTTTGCCCCCTGGTGGTCAGGTGGTGAATCATATTGGACCAAACTTTGGTCCCTGAGATCACCTGACTAAGGGGTAAATGTGTACCAAATTTGGGATCAATAGTCATTGCAGTTTAGAAACGTGCCAATGTTACATCCTAACGGCCAATTTACACCATTTGACCTCTGTGACCTTGAAAAGGAGGTCAAATCAAAAACCCGGAGGATATATGATGCACCTTTGCTAGAAGTACCTACCATATTTTTTTCAAAATTTCCCGACTACTATTAAGGGAGATATTGCATATTTTCACTTTTAACGTTTGGCCCCCTGGTGGCCAAACCATGAAACGAATCGGACCGAAACTTCGTCTCCTAGGTGTCATTACATAAGGGTACATGTGTACTAAGTTTCAACTCAATAGCTCTAACAGTTACGAAACGTGCCCTGCTAACGGACGACGGACGACGACGACGACGACGGACGACGGACGCCACGGTATGGGATAAGCTCACCTCTGCTAAGAGGTGAGCTAAAAAGTAAATGCGACCATAGAAAGGCAATTCGGGATAAAACGGGACATATACGACACTAGTTTTCTCCTGCCACGAATTTTCCCACAACTCCTCAGCAAAGCAAAAGAAGTACATTAAGCGGGGGGGGGGGGGGGGGAGAACAAAACTAGTATGAATAATTTAGACGAATAGATGTATGTAACTTTGTAACTTTAACAAACTTATGGATGTTGTAACTCGAAGAAAACTTTATCAAACTACATGTTGTATCTCGATGATGTAAACTTTGCCAAGGCGAAAACTTGACCAAAAACTTTAGAATAGATGTTGATGTTACAATACGAAGTAAGTCTTTAGCACAAACTTCAGAATAGAATAATACTGTAATACGATGTAACTTTTAGAGGTGGAAATGTGTAGTATTAAAAAACATAATAATCCAAAAAACAGCGTTTTGTTGTCTATCTTCATCTTTCGATCTTTTCTTACTCCCCGATTAATAATAGTTTCCCACGCTCTCAAATTTCGAGAGAGAATGCTACCACCAAACGTGAAGGAGAACTTTTGAATTTACGTTGTTTTTAACGGCCAGAACTGATTTTTTCAAGAGTCCTGAACGGGTCCGGTCTATGAAATCCACATTTTAAAACAGAATCGAAGTGCTCCTAGATTCTGTGTTGGATTCTGTTAATTTAGACGAAAACAGTTGGATTCTGATTTAAAGTGTGATTTTCATATACTACTAAAATGAACCAATCAAAACTGGGAACGTAATAAGTATGATTGGTCAATTTGAAGTACAATAACATTTAATATTTTGGTCAGGAACTGGCAGACAACATGTAGATTACGAGCCGAGGTAAATTCAGGTACGGTCCGAAATTAAACATGAACCGAAAAAAATATCAAGTGCGACCCGACAATTATGACGATACGAGCCGATGGGATTTAGGTGACGCTACGGGGTTCGTACTGTGCCCTCATCAGGCCGACCTAGTGCTAGGACGCGATCACGGTAAGATTCGACGACGTTACGACACAATACTTAGTTCTGTTACTAGCTGTAGTTCGAAAATCATCAAAACTCCAAAAGGCACAATGACACAATATTACATTTATACCACCTAAAGATAAAAACCGAGCATCACTAGTTATGGAGTACACTTTTTAACCGCTGGAACTTTGAAAAGTAGGTCAAATCGAAAACCTGAGTATTATGTAATGTAGTCTCATCTCATGAGAAGTGTCCACAGTATAAATTACATATCGCTAGCTAGCAGCATTCATGAGATATAGTCAAAAGTATGTTTTCACATGACGCCTAGCTGGGACAGAGTGTAGTTTGACAATCATAATGAAATGTCCTGGGGACATTTTGCTCACCTGGTAATGAGTTAGTGGTGGATGAAATGACAGATGGAGGAGACTCCTTGATATGACAAAATGGGACACTATCAATGACACTTCTAGAGTTTGACCTCTGTGAACTTGATAACTAGGTAGAAATTAATAATAATAATAATAATAATAGTCTCTTTTATAGCGCTATTCCATGGACAGAGTCCTTGCTCACAGCGCTCCCTCTCCAAAAGCTCGCACAAACAGCCAGGTCTTTATCGCTCCCTTGAATTTTTCAGTGTCCACAGTGTCCCGAATGTGGCATGGAAGAGTATTCCATAGACGCGGTCCATAACACTTGAAACTACGATCCCCAAAAGAAGTCTTGGTTCTAGGAACCACCAGCTCCGAGAAAGCACCTGATCGGGTTGTGCGGGGAGCAGGTTTCCCAGAAACAAGGTCTCTCAGATACTGGGGAGCTGCACCCTGCACGCACTTGTGCACCTGAAGCAACACCTTAAAGTCAATCCTTTCTGCCACAGGCAGCCAGTGAAGCTTGATCAGAGTGGGTGTTATGTGATCAAACTTCCTGACTCTGCAAACGATGCGAGCAGCAGTATTTTGAACACGCTGTAATGGAGCAAGTGTCTTCTTCGGTAAACCAGCAAGTAATCCATTGTTGCAGTCAAGCCGAGAGGACACGAAGGCATGAACCAGACGTTCCCGGCTATCCTGGTCAAGGTATCTGCTAACACGGCCAATACTATACAAACTGGCATATGCAGCGTTGCATATCTTCTTTAGATGTGCTTGCATTGTCATGCCCTGGTCCAGAAGAACGCCTAGATCCCGTACACAGTCAGACTTTGGTACTGATACTCCATCAACTGATATTCCGGCAATAGATCCAGTTCTGCGCGATGAAACAATGTTAATCACATCCGTTTTGGGGGCATTGAGCGCTAGTTTGTTTTCAAATAACCAGTCCTTCACATCCTTAACACATGATTCCACGCGTGTCACCATCCGCTTGCTCTGCAAACTATCGCCACAGGGGGCTGACGCTTCAAGCGGATTGTCGTCAGCATACAGTTGGTATGGAACATTATGTTCTTGCATAACAGCACTGAGTGGTAGAGTGTATATGGTGAACAGAACAGGACCAAGAACAGAGCCCTGGGGAACATCATACTCGAGGACAACAGAGTCCGAGCACATGTTGCCGATTGCAACTGAAAGCTCTCTGCCTGTAAGGTAAGTTTAAATTGGGTCCACAGTTGCCCATTAGGTGTCTACATATAAAATTTGAAGAATCTGTAACAAATTGTATTGAAACGTACCACCTTCAGTAAAATGTTACCTTTCTGACCTTTGAAACTAGGTCAAGGTCTAAATGTTATAAGCACCATGGTTAGCTTGATCATATCAATCAACGGTTTCTTGGCATATGATCGACATTGAGTTTCATGACCGGACCTACTTACACCTGTACAAGTAGGTCATATCGATAGTCAATAAGTGTCTATATATCATATTTGAAGAGTCTAGGACAATTAATGATGAAACGTTCCACCTTTGATGTAGTTTAAGTGTTTGATCTCTGTGACCTTCAAAAGTAGGTCAAATCAAAAACCTGTATATTATGGAATTCGAACGAGGCAAAGGACTGAAATTTGCCTTTTGCTGCGACTAGGTTTGACCGGTGAATGACGTAGAGTCGAGTTAGGTGTCTTCCGCAATTACTGTTGGAGTATGTCACGTAATGTGACGGCTAGAAGTCTCGTACGCACTGTGACATCATTGGCGATCAAATGACGTCATCAGCTGGCTGGTCCCGCCAGAATGTTGTTGGGTGGGGAAGTCCACAGTGTGTTTTGTGGCAAAGTTCTCTGAGACTAGTACGGTTTCGTTAAGGGTTTTCACGGTTGCTAATCCGTGTGTGCATTAAGCTGGTTCTCTTGGACAGATGTTGAGCCAGGGCCAGGCCCCGGCTTACCAGAATGATTATGTTGCTAAAGAACATGTATAGTATGTCATGAAGTCTCATCAGAAGTATTGTCAGTAAAAATGTCATGGTTCTAGCGTTCAGCGTTCATGAGATACTGACAAAATAAGGTTTTCAAAGATGGCTGTCTGGAGACCAGAAAGTAGGTCAAATGGCACTAATTTTTTGTGTGTCAAGAAGTCATCCACAGACCCAGTTTCAACTTTCTAGACTCAACAGTGAGCAAATGTGCCACCATTTTTGACGGACGCCGGAAAACAGACGGACAAGATATACTCTGAAAAGTAGATGGACAGACGGACCGAAACAAATGGTGCCCACCTTGACAAAACACCATCTGGCTATAGCCCCTTTCTCAATATACAGCATTTTTTCCTATGAGGTAAACAATGTCCTTTTCCCTACCCACTGAGAATAAAATAAAATAAATTGTTCCAAAAACATAATGAACCTCAATATTGAGTAAACAGATGAAAAACAATATCTTCGTTTGAGAGGTGTATTGGTTATATTTGCAATTTATACGCAATTTTTATGCAACTCCTTGTATATAAAAACCTTCCTCCAGTCGCTGTGTCAAGTGCATTATAATAATTCACAAGCCATCTACAAATCGATCAAGAACCCATAGTTTGATATGTTGATTTTCCTAAGAAGAATTAATACAATTCTTTTCTTAAGAAGAACTTTCCTCCCGATGTAGATTTCTATTTTCCCTTTTGGATCAATGACACATATTCAAACTTTTTCATCAAAGGGATGTTTGTCTGTTAAGTTTGAAATACCTGGTCACATTAAAATTGACCAGATCTGAATTTTGGTCAGATGCATCTGAGAAATGTAAAATACCATGTGACCTGCCAGGTACATTTAGCCATTTTGATAATGAGAATGACTTTGATTACCAACCAACGCCTAAGAACGGTGAATGGGTTTCTTTGATCACAGACATATTGCTGGATGGTTCAATGATTAATAGGGGCACAACATCTCAATATCCGCAGGATGAACCCCATGTTAACTGAACTGAATCACCAATCTTAAATATCGAAAAAACGTTTTGAAAACTAAAATTGACACCAGCTAGAAATCAAATCATTTTACTACCAAGGAGAAAGCTTTACACCAACATACCTGATTATGCAACTTGAGTTTATCCATTTCTTGAAACACCCAGCCTACACTACCATCTCCCCCACAAACCAGAATGCGGAATGGATCAAACTTTTGGAACAGGCGTATCCCAGTATATGGCCCACCATTCATTAGGTCAAACACCTGGGCTGGGTTCATGAGCTGCTTGAAACGTCGTAGAAACTTTACACCCTGCAAAAGGCAATGATTACAATATGACAATGGTGTTGAATTTTGTACTGGTTCAGGAACTCACATCTATAATAAATTCCACAGTCGGCCCATGCCAGTGAGGTGCACACTAGGCTTACTCCTGCCATCAAATCCCATGCTGGTTCGTGATGGTGTGGTGGTTATCTTGCAGCAGCAGGACGAATTTGTTGATTAGAAGCTATATTTTTCTTGAAACTCAACATTTATTCGCCAAAATTTCACCGTTTCAAATAACCAGTACTGCTGCCTGTCGATAATCAGGCAACTTAAAATATTCCAGATAAAAAGAAACTAAAACTGGTGGCAATTACCTGCCGGTGCCGTGGCAAAACAGTTAAGGCGTCAACCTGCCAAGCTTGAAACGTGCCGAGTCCTTCTTTAAATTTCTTTATTTCTGTAATTTTAGTATTTTCCCCTTAACTCTTTCCCTGCCAAACTCATTCTAGAACGTACGCAAATTCCTGCCAATCTCGTTCTAGAACGAAATAGTTAGTTCGCCGTCATAACACCAGATATATTCTGGGTACTGTACCAGGATCTGATGTGTTAGGCTTCCATGCAGACGATCATCTGCTCATTCTACGCTTGCAATTCGTGACTTTATCAAGTGAAACTGGTGGGGGGAAATATATACGATAGCGCACATTATGTACCCCTCTGCAATGGTGACTGTTTCAATGACTACTATGGAAAAAGCAGTAAAACGGATATGTAGGTGAAAGAGTAAGCTGCAACAAAGAAAATAAAACAGGTTTCAATGATATATGTCTTCTTGTTTTTTTTCTAAATTTTTTTGAAATCTGGTCAGAATGGTGAAATGGTTGCAAACTGGGGGATATGAATTAAAAATAGCCAAGGCAAAGAAATAGTTAATATAATATGTTTTATTCAAGATCATCTTTTGATTTCACGGTTATTCATTGAATCTACCCACCCCTTGAATAAACAATGTCTATAAATGTGATTTTATTGCTGCTAAAACAAAATAATGCTGAAATTCAAGTGGAAAACGACAGGTCTCCCCAGCCTAGGCCCAGGCACAGTAGTTGCACTATTTTAACCCACCAATGTTTAATGCCTCACGTAATATTCCAAGACTAATATCATAACAATCCCCACACCAGCCACGAAAGACATTCCACTTGCCACTATGACCACCAACTCTCGTGTTTCTCTCGGAAAACTCTCGAAATCTGAATCGGTCAAGAAATATCTCGTAAATCACTCGTAAAGTGCAGGGACGCCTAATCGGATTACACGCTCAGTGGCGATGCCCCTCATAAAGTCTCGAGTTCTTGAATTCCGATACCTTTCTTCAGTTTTTCGATGCCTTTCGACAGTATAATCTATTAAACGGTTATTTTCATGTTGGTTTGCAGGGGGCGCGATAAGTCCGACCATTATGATCAACGTGCTCAATATTTATGATAGTTGTCAGTTCCACAATGAAACATAGGAGGCGGATAAGATATGCCGTTGCCTATCTTTTGTAAAAAGTCAAATCTATGCGAACCAGAGGCAATTCATTTATTGAGTGTCCTTCCCGGGCAGGCTCTTCCCCTATCATAATTATGTTGATGACAATCGATGCGTTTATTTAACGCGTTGGCCTTTGATGATTCCAAATAAGCATTAAGAAATAAACATTAACCTCATTAAGTGTGTTATAAACAAAAAAATTTTATTTTAAAAATTTTACCCGATCCGCAATGCATGGTACGAGTGCGTCCATAAGACACCGTTGACGGTCGCTATCAGTGTGAATCGAGTTTAGCCAAGTTCGTATCAGAGCGATTCCTCGCGTCAGTGTATTGTACACTTTTTTTCCGCGCTTCACGTTCGCAAGGCGGAGATAGACTGGCGCGTCTACATAGCGTTTTGTATTAGTAGCGCGTTTTATATTAGTAGCGCTGTGCTTCAGAAATTAGCAGTAAAAACGTCAGTCTGTCATTACTGCAGCCTCTGAACAGACAAAACCTTTAAACCACCGGATGCTATCACCTTTTTATACATATGTAAATAAAACCGCAGTATCAATTAATGGTTCATGATATTTGCTGCTCGGGTGGTGCATTAGGCAACAAAACGGCAAAATAGCTGTCAATCACATCATAATTTAGCCATTACTGTCAAAGACCCTTATTCGTCGGTGATTATCTCGCAATATACCACATTGGATTATCACACCAAACTACTAATTTCTTTTTTGGATCATTCAACATAATAAGACTTATACGAACAACACTGAATGACCACAACTTCCTGATGTCAGGTAATCCTTTAATGTGTGTCTATAGAAATGTTTATTTTCAGCTAAAAATACATTTGTCCCTCAATCAAAACAGGTTTTCTTTTTTATTTGACCAACAATAAACTTGCAAGGGTTACATACACCTTACTTTCCACTTTTTCTTTTAGCAAAATATGAACTTTCGAGGATCTAAGTTCCCGAAAGTGGATGCTTAAGCCAGTGAAACATCATTCCTGTGTTTGTCCCCCATATTTAAATGTTTCCATACAAAAGACAACCAGAAGAAAAACCATGAGGTGAAAACAGAAAATGTGCCAATCTTTGTTTAAGCGTTTCCAAACAGCGAGGTTTGCGAACATATAACGCAAGAGCCAATTAATTGCTTTTTACCTCACCTCTTAGCAGAGGTGAGCTTATCCCATAGCGTGTTGTCCGTCGTCCGTCCGTCGTCGTCGTCGTTGTCGGCGACGGCGGCGTCGTCGGCGTCGTCGTCGTCATCGTCGTCGGCGTCGTCGTCGTCGTCGTCGTCCGTCGTCCGTTAGCAGGGCACGTTTCTTAACTGTTAGAGCTATTGAGTTGAAACTTAGTACACATGTACCCTTATATAATGACACCTTGGAGACCAAGTTTCGGTCCGATTCGTTTCATGGTTTGGCCACCAGGGGGCCAAACGTTAAAGGTGAAAATATGCAATATCTCCCTTAATAGTAGTCGGGAAGTTTTGAAAAAAATATGGTAGGTACTTCTAGCAAAGGTGCATCATATATCCTCCGGGTTTTTGATTTGACCTCCTTTTCAAGGTCACAGAGGTCAAATGGTGTAAATTGGCCGTTAGGATGTAACAATGGCACGTTTCTAAACTGCAATGACTATTGATACCAAATTTGGTACACATTTACCCCTTAGTCAGGTGATCTCAGGGACCGAAGTTTGGTCCAATATGATTCACCACTTGACCACCAGGGGGCAAAATCCAAAAACCTTAAAAATGTGATTATTCCTTAACTTCTTGCCCGATTGCCACCAATTTGATATCATGGGTACATCTAACCACCATACAGTATATGTCACACAGGCTTTTAATTTGACCGTCTTGTCAAGGTCACAGAGGTCAAATGGTGTAAATTCGCCGTCAGGCCGTAACTATGGCACGTTTCTTAACTGCAATGACTATTGATCACAAATTAAGTACACATGTACCCCTTGGTCAGGTGATCTCAGGTACTGAAGTTTGGTGCGATCTGATTTGCCGTTTGGCCTCCAGGGAGGGGGCCAAATCCTAAATTCTTCAAAATGCCATTATTCTTAGTAATTACTTGCCCGATTGGCACCAATTTTATATCATAGGTACATCTAATTCTAACAACCATTCAATGTGTCACCCGGGTCTTCTTTGATTTGACCTACTTTTCAAGGTCACAGAGGTCGAATGCACTGTAAATTGGCCATTTTGGGGAAATTGTAATTGCTTGGACCTACATCAAACCTAACACTACATGACACAATACCATGCTCTTTATCCATCTTTCCTCCACATGAGGTGAGCACAATGGCCCTGGCCATTTTTTACATAGATATTCCAAAGGCAATAATAAAATCTGGTGTTTTCTCCACCACATAGGACATTGAGATGTAGCAGGGTCAAATTATGGTGGGGAAGTTTGGAAAGGTTGGCGTGTCTTCGGAAGGTGGACCAGCGTGAAATTTAGGAGCTGTAGAGCACAGACAAAACTGAAGTTAAGAGTCGCCCGCACACACTGCTCTACAAGTAGGAAGAACAGTCTAATGGCTACATTCTTTATTTATGCTGGGGGCCGGGGGGGGGCACGACTTGGAAAAAGTGCAATTGATCTGATCATTTTTCAATAACACTGTAATCGGTCAATGTGTAACAGAAGTGATGATAGAAATGTGATGTGCTCCTGTCAAATGGAAACCCAAATGAAGGTTGTCAAAATCAGTAACCTTGGCATATCAACTCTCTGATCTCTGATCTCAGATTACCCTTTTTTGATATGCACTGTATAACTTTCCATCTTACTTGATGTTTACCGTTCATTGTAATGAGGCAAAAATCGCCGTCACCAAGCGCAATACTCAATCTGTGTTCATGAATTTGGCGTGCATAAGCAGTCGCTCTGCTCTGTGATGAGTCTTAAGCGATCTCCTGAATTTGTCCGTTGTCTGAAGAATTTTGTGGTGTGTTTTTTCCACAATACACTTGTCTTAAGCCAAACTAATTCTCACCAAAGTCAACCCACTGCAAAGAACAATGATACCGAACAGGGTGACATGAATAGATTCAAAATAACCTCCCGGGGAACAATAGTAACTAATTACGAGACTGTGTGTGCCACTATTAGCCACATCATAAATTGACCTTGAAATATTTCTGACTGTTAACAGCATGACGGGCGCTTCCCCTTTGTCTTTACCTGTTGAGTTGCTGGACATGTGTGAGACAGTCGCAACATAACTTTGGACCAGGTGGCAATGATTATGTTTGATTGTTTCTAGAGACACAGCCGCATCTTTTTGGGAATAAAGTGGATTGCAATTCCTGGAGAGGCTTTCACTATCCTGTTCTTCCTTGTCTGTTTAGATGTGACACTTACATGACTAACAGGAGGCTGTCGCAACATAACGCGGGCCAAAAAGTCAGAAATGAATATGAATATGAATATGAATATGAATATTTATTCGACCAACAAAATTTACAAGGTGCATTAATGAAATACATAATATTGATTGTGGTCGGGAGCAGAACAAGACCAGATTGGCCGCTTAATGCCTGCTCCCTTATGAATTACATGTAGTACAATGTTAATTATTATATACTGGATTTACAATTTAATTTACAAGACAGTTCTATTTTACAGTGAAGGAGTGAGTAATAACAGTTATAAGACGAAAAAAGTTTAACGAATGTTGTTGCAATGTAAAGAAAAAAGCAGACAAACTTTTTCGACGGTCTCGCAGAAGCGAGACTAGTTCGTGAAGTAGACGTAATCGGGTCGTGTGACTTTTGTTCGTCGCCATTCGTATTCTTGCTGTCGTGTTAGCAGGTTCGTGTTTGTTTCGTGGCCGTTTTTTGTTCGTCTTCGTTCAGCTTTCCTGTCATGTTTCGGGATTTCGTGTAGATAGACTTCTCAGCAGTTGTTTGGAGCGCTCCAAGGTAGGCCTAGACATGTTTTAGGTGGTTTTTCCGACTTTGTTCGCTACACCTTGCGCGAGTTGTTGACGAAGTAGTTTCCCGCCATTCTCGGCCACCATTTTGAATAGATTTGTATGCCCGAGTGTGACTTGGCGGACGGATGTTTCTGCCACGTAGTTCGTTGTAAATCGTGGTTTTATTATTGATAGCACAGGTCAGTTGGACGGAATGCATGCATGTACATGATGTACGTTAGTATAGATGTTTTGTCGAGCCTTGCACTTCGTTGATGTTCGTTTTTAGTTCCGTCACTTGGGTGACCTTGACCTTTTGAGTTTTGGGTTTACCGAGTTGGTCACGTGTCTGCGTGACGTCTCTTCCTGGCTTCCTGGATTTAAAAATTAGGTCAGCTCTTCTACGCTCCGCTGTGAGCGCTTGTTTTGGGACAGTTTTCTAGGTCTGTAGGAGGGTTGGGGATTCACTGCAGTTTATCAGCTCTTAGTTGGCCTGTATGCCAATGGCCTCTAAAGACCCATACTTGTTTCTCCGCGGCTCAGAGTTTATTCAATGCCTGTGGATTTGAAACCAGAGTGCCCTTGCAGTTGACTCAGATTTGGGTTGATTGCTAAGTTCCAGGTCAAGTCAGTCATCTTTGTTAATATAATCTAAGCCAAATCGCACCAAGCAAAAAAATGTTTCATGTTTACTTGTTCTTGTGTAATTGTGGACAATTTATAATGTTCGTATAAGTGTTATAGCCTAAAGGCTCAAAATTTAAACAAGCCCTCAGTTTTTGAGAGAACCCTCCGCAAAGGGTATATTTGCGGCCGATTCCGCTTCGGCCTTCACGTGATTGGACTTTCAAATGAACTTAATTGTAAAGACTTTGAGTGTTGATATACGGATAGGAGTTAGTTGTTAATGGACCTTAGTACATTCGGATAGAAGCCTAGTTGAAGTCGCGAGGAGACGGGTGGATCGGATCGAGGATAACTGTAGAAGTTCCGAAGTTTATCGAAGCAAAGCTGGTGAGTGCTCCTTTGTAATTTTTTAGAACTCGCCAGTTCAAATGTCGCAAACATTAGCAGTTGCGAATTTGGCACTTTTTATTATAGGAACCCAAAATTTCATTTTTGTAGTATGTTGAAAAGGATTTTAAGCTAAAATTTGAGTGGAGTTTGTTTAGAGTTTGTTTTGAGAGAGAATTATATAATTTAGTTAAACTGTATCGTGGTGTCATTTTGGCATATTAGTGTCTTACATTTGGTATTTTAAATTTATCATTAATTCTTGTGGGATAGTTATGAACATCACTGTTAAATGAGAAAAAATTGTGCATGAAGTACACTGGTAAATCCTTTTTTAAAAATCTATAGAGAAATTTTATTTCAATTAATTTGTGTAAGTCCGGTAGTTTGAGTAGTTTCAGCTTTATGAATAAAGGGTCAGTGTGACTAATAGGATGACTGAGAGTAATGGCACGAATAGCTTTCTTTTGTAGTTTTAAAATTTCGTTGTGATCATAGCCCCTAGATAATATTTGATAGTTGAGATGAGCAGAGATAAGAGAGTGGTAAATCGTTATTAGAATTTTCTGTGGAATAAAATGTTTTAAGTAATTGATAATGCCGGTTGCCCTTGATATTTTTTTTGAAATATGATTTATATGTGAAGTCCAAGTAAGATCCTTATTTATAAGTAATCCAAGGAGGTTAAACGATTCAACACATTCAAGTTTCGTGCCTTCAATTTGTAAATCTAGGATGCCATTAAAAATTTTGTGTGTTCGTTCAAAGATCATAAATTTAGTTTTTGAGATATTTAAAGATAATTTATTTGCTTTTAACCAGTTTGCTATGTTTAATAGCTCGGTGTTTAATATGTGGTTTACCTTGGTAGAGAAAGAATGTAATTCGCTAAGTGAAGTTGTATCGTCCGCAAACATTATAAAATTGAAGAATTTACTTGCTTTGTTTAGATCATTGATGTAAATGGTAAAAAGGAGAGGCCCTAAGATCAACCCTTGGGGTACACCCGTTTTAATGACAGCATGGTCGGAGGTGTAACCAGAGAAATCAACATATTGACGTCTGTTGGATATATAAGTTTTCATGAGATTTAGAGCAGAGTCAGTAAGACCGTAAAGGCTAAGTTTATGTAATAAGATATTATGATCCAATGTATCGAAAGCCTTGGACAGATCCATAAATATGGCAATTGATTTCTTGTTGTTATCCAAGGTTTTAGTTATTCTATCAATTAACTCTGCTGCGGCGAGGTCTGTTGAGTGTTTTTTTCGGAAACCATATTGACTTTCAAAGATTATTTTGTTGTCGACGAGATATTTAGTGAGTTGATCATGTATGATTCTTTCATAGATTTTTGAATTTGATGGAAGAAGGGATATTGGCCGGTAGTTGTTAAATGAATCTTTTTCCCCTTTTTTAAATAACGGAATAACTTTTGCTATTTTAAGATTGTCTGGGAAAATGCCTGATTCAAGAGAGCGGTTTACTAAAGCTGTGACAATGTCAAGAATTTCAAATTTGCACATTTTTAAGAGTTTAGTGGATATACCATCCCAGCCACTGCTAGGTTTCGGATTTAGATTGTCAATTACTTTAGCAATATCCATTCGGTTTATTTTCGTAAATTGAAAGGTCTTATCTCTTTGATTATCAAGGTAATGTTTGAAATCAGTGGTGATAGGCTTTATGTTTTTTGAAAGTTTAGGACCGATATTTACAAAGAAGTCATTAAAACCATTGGCTATAACTGTTTTATCGGTTGTTTGTACATTATTTACACTGAACGAACTTGGTATTTGTTCACCCTTATTGTTTGATATTTTCTTTATGATCGAGTTTATATTTGACCAGGTTTTTCTGCTGTCATTCGCACATTTGTTGAATTGCTCAGTGTAGTATGACCTTTTTGCTCCATGAATGAGTCGTCTTAGAATCTTATTATAATTTCTGAGTTGATTATGTCTTGTTTCATAGAGTTGACAGTTTCTTGGAGTTCCTTTAAGTTTTTTGTAGAGTTTGTCCCTTGTTTGTTCCTACTAGTAGAGAAAGACACATCCCGTATTTCCATGTATGTTGAGATGTTACAATAATGAGAGAATATCGCAGCATAACGATGACCTAAAGAGTTGGAATAAATTGCAGAATGTTCCTAGAGAGACACGTACCGCCTTTCCGAGTCAGTTGAGGTGAAACAGTAGGTGACTATCATATAATAACGCAGGCCATACGGTGCAGGACTAATCGCTGATTTTTCCTGGAAATATAGTCACATCACCGTCTTACAGCGTATGTTAAGATTTGACAATAATGCAAGATGTCGCAGCATATCGCACGCCTAACACGCCTAAATGTAGTGGAATATAGTTGAATGATTCTGTCATGTCCGTGGACAGACAGTCAGATCCTGTTGTCTTTTGATGCTTGTTGAGATGTGACACTTATAATAGGCTGTCGCATTATAGCATAGGTCAAAATGCGTGAGAATATCCATGTTGGCTGAGATGTGAGAATAATAGGAGACTTCTCAGCATATCGCAGGTCTAATTGGTAATTATAGTTGTTGATTGTTCATGTGAAGACAAACACTGTCATTCCCATTCTGTGGAGACCGAGACCAGAGTGATCAGAGATTAGCGCAATCTAGCCTGTGGCATGTCTTGCTGACCTACCACAGCAGGTGTTACGGAATTTGTTATCGTTACTCCTGCCTGTAAGTGGCACATCATCTGACAAAATCAGAGTGTACTCAATGTAGGCCGGCTTGTGGTATTCGACTCAATGACTCGACGACGCGATGACTCGATGACGCGATCAAGTTGGAATCTTTTTAAAGAATATCACTGCTTGGACTGTAATTTATACATAGAATCATAAGTGGAGGAAAATAAAAAAGAACCGATCATTACCAACCCCTTTCCAGCTGTTTTCACCGTATCTAATCCGACCATTTTTCGTTTCCTACAAGTTCGCATTTTTGATAAAACCATGCGCCATGTTGCTATGCAAGCCACTGGTATCTTTACCGTCAATACAGCTAAATACACCTAAATATAGCTGGTTCAGATCAACCTCCTACCCAGGTTCTTTACGAGCAGAAGTTCCAATGTTAAAATGACACGCGAGTTCCTGGAGACAAGGTTGGCTCTGGATATCCGTTCAGCACGGCAATATTAAATGTCCTATACACCTTTCCAGAAATGGGGCGCTGAGTGTCCGAAATAGTGATGTCATAAGGGGAAACTAGGCCTGTGGTGGAGGGACAAAGGAGATAGTCATGGTTGACCAACACACTTGAATGCCTTTAATGACGGACAAGGGGGAAAAAGTTAGGCTAGTTCCAATGCAAGCCACCAATTTCGGAAAGCATGTAGAGGGGCTGATGTATGGGGGGGGGGGGGGCAGATGTCAAGGGACGGAAGAGAGACTGAGTGACTGAGTCTAAAAAACTGCACATATGCGAAATTCCGATTGTTGACAGACTACCACATGACATCTGACATTGGCCACTAGAAGCTTGTTTGTCAATTAAATCTCCGGTCATTTTGCATCCTATGAAACTTCCGCGAGTCCTTTAAATATCAAAATCAATCGCGGGGACCAATCTTCAGTGGCCATGGCTGGGGGGGGGGGGGGGGAG
Source organism: Lineus longissimus (assembly GCF_910592395.1). Classification (NCBI taxonomy): domain Eukaryota; kingdom Metazoa; phylum Nemertea; class Pilidiophora; order Heteronemertea; family Lineidae; genus Lineus; species Lineus longissimus. The sequence goes on from NC_088317.1 coordinate 9,265,037, forward strand.
GGGCACATCCTTCCTTATACCGTAGCTGGGTATGGGAGAGGCCGAGCTAAAACCTCTGCTGTTGCAGCGGTAGCCCGGAGACCAGGATCATGGGATTCCGTATTTTAGCAAAATCCATAGCAACGATCGCGTCATCGAGCCATCGCGTCGTCGAGTCATCGAGTCGAATACCACAAGCCATGTAGGCCTAATGGCAATGCTTCAGATGAAGACCTGATTGGTCCTGTCGGATGCTTGTTTCTATATTGCAATATTGTAGTTGATCATGGTGCAGGATGTAACTGCTTTTTCGGACTGTTTGTTATAGTAGGCCTATGTAAAAAAACTTTTCTTTTTTTTTCATAGTTTTTAATCAGATTGGTTAAAACATGTACCTTGCTTTTTAAGTTAGGCCTGTAAACAATAATGACGTAGGGGCCTTGAAGGCTTTAAACTATATTGTTCCGCCCTGCGAAGAGCGATCGTGTGCAATGGGGTACAACTAGATTACCCTGGGCTCACTGTCATCCATCCGAATTTGACCACCCCCACTCTTACTCTTAGGAGAGGAGCCTTGCCTCTATCTCGACCTAACTTGAAAATAGTACACATCCCTGCGGCCTATATAATGTATGCTATTGCGTGGCCTACTACACTGACACAGACTCCCTGTCTGTAGCCAGGTCAGAACTATCCGTCCAATTTCAACTTAAGCTAAAAAAATTGCAATGCATCAGGTGTGGATATACTGCCTATCATGCAATGTCCAGTTTAGCATGAAGCATGCTGTTTTCAAGCTCCTAAAACACTTTCAAAAAACAATCTTAGTATGCGTCCAGCAAAAGTACTGGACGCCATGTTTGTTTTAGCTGCCGTTCCTTGGGTTTATAGAAAAAGCGGAATCGGGATCTGGCATCAGATTGGCATACTAAGATCGTTTTCTGGTGATAATTATTCAAAAACTAGGTTTGCAAACTCCACCAAACTTCTAAATCTTGTTTATTGAAAGTGTTTTAGGAGCTTGAAAACATTTTTAACCATATACACCCTATTATTTCGCCTTGGACGCCACTGGTCGCCACTGGACGCTAAATAGGATGACCCGTCTCGAGCGCCACCCAACGTCTGTTTTGATATACGACCGCGTTCTTCGACGTCCTCTTTCTTAAAAACATGTGAGGGATGTTTGCGCGAGCGCCACCCAACGTCTGTTTTGATATACGACTGCGTTCTTCGACGTCATCTTTCACAAAAACATGCAAGACATGTTTGCGCGAGCGACGACTGCTTACAAAAACATGTACAGATTTTTGCGGTTTTCACGGCCCATAAGTCTGGGGTGAAATCCCAAGGTGTATTGCAACAGTGACAAACAGGAATATTGCTTCAAATCTGCCAAGGATTTGTAGAGTGACTTTGAACGAAATTTCATGGACATCAGATAGAAACCAATGCAGAAGCATACACTGCTTCTCTGCATCACAATCATTGAAGCAACTGTTCCTTGACCAATCCATGACTCATCATTATACAACATTATATAACAATTCATGGCACGAATTCAGCAACACATAAGTTGCGGTTCCACTACAGGAAAGTGCGGACTACATCCGAATTAGTTGTGATTCCATTACAGCTAGTCCGGACTAAACAAGTCCGGCTCTCACTAAGACCGGTCTTATTAAGTGCGGATAGGACAAGCGGATTTAAGCCGAACTTAGAATAGACCCGGATCTAAAGCAGAAATTACCTGTAATGGAACCGCATTAGTCCGGATTAAGATGAAGTTACTAAGTACGGCTACAGGTGGTGTGTCAATGTGAACGTATTGCACATGAGCGGAAGTGTTGGTTCTGTCAAAACAACACCTAACGCGCATAGAGTGGCGCCGCCTGTAGCCATACCTGTTAACTTACCAATCCTGTAGTCGAACTGCACCACATTCGTTAGTCCGGACTAAGCTAAGTTCGGACCTGATGCGGATGCGATAGAAACGGATCTAAACCCTGTAGTGGAACCAAGACTATTGAGTGCATTCGATCTAATCCACTAATCCACATACCAATATTGCACCAAGTGTAATGAACCCAGTAAGACAGATAAACCTAACACAGCAGGTGGTGTCTGTAGTGCAATAGCAGATGTCTAGGAGGAAGGCCTTGGAGTGCAATCAATCAGCTTATCTATTATAAACATCCAGCTGAGAGGCATTCCACCTATTTTGCTTATCTTTCGCTAACGGGGGTCTGGCGGTCATGTCAGGAAGTTAAAGACTAGTCACTGCCAGGTAGCTAGTGCAATCTGCTAGAATCAGTCACAGAATATCCATTGCTTACATGCTAATGAATAACAACTGTGAGGCTATATATCCCTTCTCCTGGTGTCAGTCACAGAATATCCAATGCTCGGATATCAATGAATAGGAATTGCGTGTAGACATGCGTGGCTATTTATCTCATCTCTTATCTTATCTCATCTCAGCAAAAATCTAAGATGGCAGCTGGAGGCCATTTTGGATTCTGGAATGCGCCCAAAATCGATAGAGAAACTCCCCTACTGAAGACCATTACACCACACAAGTTTGAAGTGTGTCAAACCTCTAGTTCTTCAGTTAACAATCGGAATACCAAAATCTAAGTTGGCTGCTGGCAGCCATATTGGATTTTGGAACACGCCCAAAATTGATAGAGAGCATCCCCTGAATGACCATTGCACCACAAAAGTTTGAAGTGTGTCAAACCTATAGTTCTTCAGTTAACAATCGGAATACCAAAATCTAAATTGGCTGCTGGCAGCCATATTGAATTTTGGGTCATGCCAAAATCGACAGGGAACCTCCCCTACACAACCTCATCACACCACATAAGTTTCAGGTCTGTCACTCACTTGGTTCTTGAGTTACAGGTCGGAATGCGAAAAACCAAGTCGGGCCTGGCAGCCATCTTGGATTTCAGATCAGGCCCAAAATGGATAGGGAACCTCCCCTACACTAGGTTATAACACCACATAAGTTTCAGGTCTGTCACTCACTCGGTTCTTAATTTACGGGGCGGAATACAAATCACCAAGTCGGGGACCTGGTGGCCATCTTTGATTTCGGGTCTGGCCCAAAATCGATAGGGAACCTCCACTACCATAGACCATTACACCACAAAAGTTTGAAGACTGTTGGACCTCTGGTTCTCCAGTTAACGAGCGGAATGCCAAAATCTAAGATGGTGGCTCGCGGCCATCTTTGATTTCGGGTCGGGCCCAAAATCGATAGGGAACCTCCCCTACCATAGACTATTACGCAACAAAAGTTTGAAGACTGTTGGACGTCCGGTTCTCCAGTTAACGAGTGGAATGCGAAAATCTAAGATGGTGGCTGGCGGGCATCTTTGATTTCGGGTCGGGCCCAAAATCGATAGGAAACCTCCCCAACAATAGACCATTGCGCCACAAAAGTTTGAAGACTGTTGGACGTCCGGTTCTCTAGTAAACGAGCGGAATGCGAAAATCTAAGATGGTGGCTGGCAGCCATCTTTGATTTCGGGTAGGGCCCAAAATCGATAGGAAACCTCCCCAACCATATACCATTACGCCACAAATGTTTGAAGACTGTTGGACCTCTGGTTCTCCAGTTAACGAGCGGAACACGAAAATCTAAGATGGTGGCTGGCGGCCATCTTTGATTTCGGGTCTGGCTCAAAATCGATAGGGAACCTCCCCTACCATAGACCATCAAACCACAAAAGTTTGAAGACTGTTGGACCTCTGGTACTCTAGTAAACGAGCGGAATGCGAAAATCTAAGATGGCGGCTGGCAGCCATATTGGATTTTGGAACGCGCCAAAAAACAATAGGGACCCTTTGACACACTAGGCCTACACCCCCTAAAAATTTCAAGTCAGCCGAGCAAGGGGTTCTTGAGTTATAGTCTGGAATTCAGTGCGGCGGACGACGCGGCGGCCGGAAACCACCTAAGAACATGATGCCCCCAATTTAGCGGGGGCATAATAAGTGAGATATCACACTATTTATGTTTTCAGTTTTGGCCCCCAAGTGGCCAAGTCAAGAATCAGACCGGACCGGAATTCAGTGTCAAAGGTCATCTGACCTAGGGGGTCATGATACAAAGTTTTGAGTCCATAGCCCCAGCGGTTAAGAAACATGTGACTGTTTTGGAAATAGGATACGATGACAACGGACGACGGACCACGGACACTGTGGTGCTGTATAACCTCCCCTACGGCGAGCCAAAAAAGGAATGATATAACCCACGACTTCCAGTGGGTGTCCAAGGAGGCCCTTCGTCAGCTTGGAATTGGTGTAAGACATGAAAATCAAGCAAAAAACTCCGGGCAATGTTCAACAGTGCGCCAAGGAAAAATTACTGCTCAGTGGCGGCTACCACGAGGCAGAGGCTGTACAGGGACGCCGCCCTGGATGTAGCTTCATGAACTAGCTAATTATTTGCCTATTAAAAATTGATGAAGTTTTCCTCAGATGTGCTTGATAAGAGTACATATGCAAAAGTATGACCTGGGTAGAGTATGAACAACATTAAGTAAATACTTACCTGATTGTCCCCACTTTTTGAATTGACGAACACCAACAATGGACAAGTTCCAAGAGGTCTTGTGGCCTCCCAGTATCCGTCTGAGTCAATGTTGTTTATGCAGATTGGTGGTAGTACTGATACCCGACACGGGCCCAGCGGGCATGTTTTTGGGTAAGTCACGACACACGATGTGTGCACCTGAAAATGAGGGACAACATGGTTTACTAAAGACTGAATAGCAAGATTGTTCATTAAGAGATTATCTGTCTTAAGATTAAGCCTGAGGCAAGTTAAGTGTCATTACCTCCATTAATAACATTTACTCAAATATAGTTGGTGTATTTTTCAGTATTTCCTATTTCATTGTCAGAAAATGCACATTAAATTGATTGGATACTTTTTTGCCGAGTTGTGGGTATTGTAGAATATTATCCAATGAATATATCTCTGCACCTCGCGCTTATGAACAGTTACAATGTACTTGTGTGCATGTGTGAATATATGATTGTCTCTCCTACACATAATGCAGACTCTGTTTGTTTTGGCAGTGCCGCACAGTTCTATTATTTACCACCACAATTGCTCTCCCACCAGCATGGCCCTACACGCATACATGCACGCGCACTTCCCTCTAGTAAACCAAATCAGCAAGCTAATATACTCACCATGGCTCTGCACCACAGACACCGCTGATCTTGTAACCGCAACACACTCCCACACGTTTTGTCACAAAAAGTACATTTGGCACTGACTGGTAGATTCCCCTCTAACCACTGATGAGGCATTGCTAATGCCTGTGCAAGATTGGAAACAAACTTAAGAAAAGAGAAATCAAGGAGAAAAGCCAAATTCATTCTCATTACACAAAGTGTTGGTCACCAGGTTTTAACAACTCTCACACATCACAGAGACAACTACTGTAGTATAATTTTGTGAAATTCCCAAGTAGGTCTTCCAGGAATTCTGCGCCGCTGTTACCATTTTTCCCAACGGCCCTATGATCTCAGCTTAGTACGATCTCAGCATAGTACACCATATCAAATAGGTGATTAAAGAGACTGCATATACACAGCGCAATTAGCACTAATCATAATTACTGTACACCAAACAAACACAAATTCCACATCTCTTCAAAAACTTGTCTAATTAATGTTCATATTTGTATGCTAGGCTTACTTACACATACTCCACACATTAAAACCCATCGAGTATTGAGTATGCAGTAGACATCTTCACTACAGTGCTTATTCACTATCAATAGCTCTAGGTCAAAAATAGGCAATGCAAAATGTGACTTGTGAATAATTATGGCCATCGCTCAGCATATGCGAAAATGTTATGGCACGAACATTTTCTGTTCTCCAGTGAGCTGAATTCTGGTCACTGACAACCATATTAAAATCTAAGTCATAGTTGTCATCTGGTGGGCACAAGCCAGATGGAAAGTCGCCATCAAATGTTGGTGATGGTTTCAAGCTTAATATATACTGACTGCACAGGGAAAATTGGAATAGATTTTAATGCGAACTAGATGTCAGAATTCTTAGAATTTTCTGCATTTCATTCCTATGAAAAAGAGTTTTTTTAACTGGCAGTATTCATCAAATGACTCAGCAAAAGATGGTTACTGGTCACAAACTCTTTGAGATGTCAGTCTGTGTCTGGGATCGAAATTCAGCCAATCTGTAGCATGGACATGTGTAATGAGCAATTTACCAATGTACATGCCTCATCACACACTGAAAGTCATATTTTAAAATTTCAGACATTTTTCAAATTTTTGGCGAACAGGTAGATATTAAAGATTACTGCTGTGTGCTCTGACTTATCAATAAATAACGGAAGATACTGCAGTGTGTACATTTTGTGATATCGGTCACCACATTTGCAACAAGATTTCAAAGTCATCGCACATTGTTTTATCAAAACTCCAACTGTTTTGCATAGTGAGCGTACACACTGCAGTATCTTCCGTTATTTATTGATAAGTCAGTAGGGGAGAGTTTGTCAGTCGATTGGGGCTATTGAGCATGATTTTGACGTGCCTGTGCTCAAATGGCCAAGTTACGCCATTTGACATCTGCGAGGATGAAAAGTTGGTCAAATCAAAAACCTGTATGATATGTGATGTATCCTTGCTAAAAGTACCTACCATCAAACTTTTAGCAAAAGGAATCATTCATAAACTTTTAAATGTTTTAAAATCATTAATATTTTATATTGTCAAGCGCACTGACATTTCACTGAAACTTAGTGCGCTATATAAGCACTTTTTACCATTATTTTTTATTATAAACGTGATATCAAACTTTTTAGGTTTTAACTTTTGACTCCTGGTGGCCAAGTCAAGAATCAGATTGAACCGAAAGGCAGTGTTAGAGGTCACCTGACCTTGGAGGTCATGTGTACAAAGTTTCAAGTTCATAGTCTAAGCAGTTTAGAAACGTGCTATTGTTTTTGAAACAGGATACAGGCAACGGACGATGGACACTGCAGTATTGTATAGACTTCCCTAGAATGAGCCAAAAAAGGACATAAGGATTACCCCATCTTCCTCTTCAATGATGTCTTTCCCAACTGCCGCAAGTGTTGTCCACTTACAATTGTTCTGTGCTCGCACAGCACACCGTTTATGAGCTTTAAACTTGCACACTGGAAGGAAACAGTAATACATGGATTATCAGTTGAAGGCGTCAGGAAACAGCAAAACATGGATTATCAGTTGAAGACGTCTGTAAACAGCCCACTGCAAGCATGGGCGTCTGTAAAGCCAAATCATTGCTATTCTGTCAAAATTTGCATGAATTTTCCGGAGACACAAAAAAACTGTTTTATTTATTAAGTTTTCAAAACTTCTGATGACCAAAACAAATAAGTATCAAATAATATGCCTTGAATTATGTGTCCAGTCAATTTGCTAATTAACCTGCTTTTAATTAGTTTACTGGTCTGGCATGGTTTTGACCACAAACTTTAGTGTCACGGAAGGACATAGAAAGCGTTGATTTTGTGGAAAGCGGACATGGAAATAATTTATTCGAAGGCATTTGTCCTGTTTTACACATTTTATTACAAATTAACTGATAAAAATGAATTATCCAGTAAAAAGTGTAACAAAATCGTTAACAGCTTTGAAAAAAGAGAACAAACTCTTAAACACTTGAGCAAACAAATGATGATGTAAATGTTAACATCTCATATTACATGTACTAGTAAGTACTGTTGTTTACAGTTTTGCACCATATACGTTGTCTTTCCATTTCCTGTGGAAATGTCATTTTATTAGTTCATACCTACCCAGGTCAGACTTTTGCATGTGTACTCCATTCAGACACATCCGAGGAAGAAATAATCTATTTATAATAGAAATATCTTAGCTAGTTCGCTTAGCTACACCTAGGCGGCGCCCCTATACAGCCTCTGCCTCGTGAGAGCCGCCATTCACTAGTACTTATTACTCGAGCGCACCGAGTGAGTCCCGTTGCTGTGGGGACAGGCAGGCGGGTAGTCTGACTTGGGTAGGTATGAACTAATAAAATTACATTTCCACAGGAAATGGAAATTTTATGTCGTTCATACTCTACCCAGGTCAGACTTTTGCATTGAATACCAACAACCAAAGGAAGGATGGTAAACGGTGACTTACCATGTAGTGAAGTGAACTGTCTCCAAGCTGCGCAGCAGAACCCAACGGGTGAGACCAGGGGACCCAGAGAAAGAATGTTTGGGGGAGACCCGGGCTAGAGGTCAACAGGCCCTTTGACAACAAAGGGAAGCATAACTGGGAAAACCCATCCCCTCCTAGACGGGGACAAAACCACCTCAACACGGTATAAGCTCAGCACATATCGTCAAGAGACACAATTGTGGAAAAAAAAATTTTTTTTACAAGAAGGAGAGCATGCCCCAGAATAACCTGGAGCGGCCTCACTGCTCCTTAGTCTTATTAGAATAGAACTTCAATGCCCTAATAGGACAGAGAGTTCTGTCCGGGAGGTCTCTAGAGACCGTAGCGGATAAATAGGGGACAAAAACCGGGCGCCTGGAGGTGTGCAGTGCCTGGTTTTTAGCCAGAAAACCTGGGACGAATTCTAGGACCGCGCCCCTCTCAGTGAAAGCCAATTTATCAAATGCTAAAGCATGGAGCTCAGGCCGCCGCTGTGCCGTGGCCAAAGCCACCAGGAAAACGGTCTTAAAGGTCAGATGTTTAAAATCTGCCTGATGCATGGGTTCAAATGGAAATTTCAAGAGAGCCCTTAAGACCACCGAGAGGTCTCACTTGAGAGCTGAATGGAGCGAGGACGCTCCAAAAACATATTGCGAAGCAACGATGAAACTGCGTCATCCCAAGACGGTTGCCACAATTCAGTCAGCTTTAAGGTGACCGAAACGGCGGAGGGATAACCTTTCACTCCCTGAACCGAAAACTTCCGGACCGAGAATAGAAAATTCAAGAAGTCAAGGAAGTTCAAGGCTGTCCACTCCCAAGGCCTCCCCGTGAATAGTACAGGGGGAACCTCTTGTTCAACCGAATCACAAACAAGTCCACGACCGAAGCATCCCACAGGGCCCCCAGGCGAGAGACCACCTCGCGATGGAGGGTCCACTCTGTCCGGACCAGACGCTCCAACCTGGAAAGGGCGTCGGCCAAGATATTTATCTTGCCGGGGATGTGAAGGGGGAGGAGCTGGATATCCAAGCGGCAACAAAGCTGCAGGAGCTCCCAGGTGAGGCGGCACAATGTGTCGGATCTCGTCCCCCCGTCTCCGAATATAAGCGACCACCGTCGAATTGTCGGAGAAAAGAGAAACCCTGTGACCCCTCAGATGAGACGTGAAGGCCCTCATGGCCAGGATGACAGCCTGCATCTCGAGAATATTGATCAAGAGACGCGCATCCCCCTCGTGACCTTGGTGGTCAGGTCCCCTTCGTTCAAATGGGCGCCCCAACCATAAAGGGAGGTGTCTGTGAACAGGGACATCTGGGGCGACGGAGGGCTGAGCTGCACTCCGCGGAGGAGCTCCGTCTCCGAACCCCAAAAACTCCACACCTCCCTCAGGAGAGACCCCGGGATAAATATCGGGATGAATGGTCGAGGGAGTCCGTGAATGGACACCAACTCGACAGCAGGAGGAGCTGGAGTGGGCGCATATACAGGCGGCCGAAATGAACCTGGTCCACTGCCAAATTGAGCAGCCCCAGCAGCGACAGAAACTGTCGGGCTGTGACGCTGTCCTGACGGCGAAAAATCCCGACCAAGGACCGAATCTTGCAAATTCGGTCCGGAGGGGGGGACATCAGGCCCTCTCGTGTGCGAAATCGCACCCCCACGAAGACATAATCCTGAGCTGCATCCAGCTCGGATTTGTCCCAATTTAACAACCACCCTGCCTGTCCGGTTGTGACGAGCAAAAACTTTGCCTGCTTTCCCAGACGGCGATGAGCCTGGTGCCGTAGCAGCCAGTCGTCGAGATAGCAATGGAGCTTTAAGCCCATGGCGTGAAAAGGCGCAGCAAACGCCTTGACGACTGTTGTGAAAATCAGCGGAGCAGAAGCCAGGCCGAAAGGAAGGGCCTGAAACTGATAAACCCTTCCTTCGAAGAAGAAACGAAGGAAGGGCTGAAACTCTGGATGGACCGGGACGTGTAAGTACACGTCCTGAAGGTCCAGTGAGATAGCCCAATCGTTTGGCTCCACCGTGACCGCTACTGACCTGGTTGTCTCCATCTTGAAGCTGGGGACCCGGAGGAACCGATTCAAGGTGGACAGGTCGATGACCAGTCTCCACTTCCCAGACTTCTTGGGGACCAAGAAGACGTGGCTGTAAAAGCCCGGTGAGGAATGGTTGTCCACCAGCCTCACTGCCTGCTTCTTGAGAAGAGACAGGACCTCCGATCGAAGGGCAACCGCGCTGACGGGGTCTACTGGCGGGGACACCGGGGTGGGAGTCGACGTCATAGGGGGGGGGACGGGAAAAGTCCAATCAGACACCGCGTCGGAGCATATCCGGCACAGGGGGTGTCTTTTTGACACCACCGGTCCCAAAAGTCTGCGAAGTGTCGCAGTCTGCCACCCACGACGCCAACTGTGGGGGCGCCACCTGGAGGCGCAGGAGGAAGGACTAAAGAGTCACTTGCGCTTGCCCCCACGACCCTTCTCTTGAAAGGGACCCCCACGACCCTTCTCTTGGAAGGGACGCTTGGGCTGCCTGCCGCCCCCGCCCCTGCCTGAGGAGCGGTGGCGCTTATTGGAGAAGCGTGAGGGAGCCGCAGTTTCTGCCTGCCCTTGGGGACGAAAGGAGGAGGAGCCACGCAAGGACGAGGGCCCACGAAGAGCCGACAAACCTCGGGGGCGTCGAGACCCCACCTGTTGTCCCCTGCCCGCGGCCTGTGAATAGGAACGCGGACGGGGGGCGGCCTGGGGAGTCGAGACTGACTCCATCAGGCGATCAGACTGTGCCTGAGCACCCATGGTGTCAGGCAGGGAGTCATGAAACAAGAAAGGGCCGCTCAATGGAACGGTCCTTAATGCCCCCCGCAGAAACTGGGACCTGACCATGCTCAACCCCCCGATGAGCAGGTCGCGGCGTTTTAGCACGCCGTTAGCCGCCTGCTTAGCAGACAGATCACTGGCATGCTGCAGGGACTGCTGGAGGGACATCGCGAGAATACGCTGTTCCTCCGAGGCATCGGCGGCTAATGACCTGGTAAGGGCACACAGAGTCAGGTCGGCGTAAGCCTGGGTCTCTTTAGCCAGGGCTTCGTCATTCTTCGCATCCTTTAAGGCCGAAGAAGAGAGGACTTTAGGGGGTACCAAGCCTGAAAGTTGGATGACATCCTTGAGGGGCAACAGTGAAACCGGGTCGGTTCCCGATGTTGAGACCCGATAATAATCGGGTCTATAGGACAGGCTTGGAGGGGAAGCGGTCGTGAATCGCTTCCCAGCCTGAGTCCAGGCACCCGGCCCCGTAGACGGGAGCGTCGAGACCAGGGCACGCTGGTGACCCCCGCAAGAAGGTGCTGTGTCCCTGAGAGCCGTATCCAACCATGTGGAGGCTCTAATCAGGGCTGGAGACGCAGGCAATTCCTAGAAAGCCCGGTCAGGGACCGCATCCGACTACTGCTCGGAGGCGTTGCCGAACAAGTCGAACGGCACCTTACCGAGGGCGGGTTGACCGTCGGGAGAGGACATGTGTCTTGCGGCACAAATTGCCGAACAAGAGGGCGCAAGTCGTGCATACCCGCAACAATAGCGGAGTCCTCACCCCCAGAGGGGGGGTCAGCCTGAGAGGCCGAAAAAGACTGTGAATCGGTAAATTCACAGTCCATTGGCTGATGACTGAAACAGCAACTGGCCTCTCGGCCGGGCGAGCCGAGGACCTGCCATGGAGGTTGGAAGCCTCCATGCGGTCCGTCAGGCTCCTAAGCAACTGCCGTTGCTCCTCCGTGAGAGAGGAAGCAAGAGGCCCAGGCTCAGAGCTCAAATCAGACTCCCGTGGGGCAGACATGGGAGGGGGAGGGGGGCATGCCTGATCAGCAGCCACACCCGTCATCCCCGACATACCCGACAGAGCAGGGTGAGGTCGGACCAGGGAAATAGACGGTCTGATGGCACCCATAATGGGGGGGGGCACCAGGGCCCCTCGCCCTTGAATAGTGGTCGATCACCGACCCCCTGCCCACACTGAGAAGGACACCTCTGGGTGCAATGAACGGCTGCAAAGACAGGAAGGTGAAAACCAGTCTTGCCCCGCCAGGGGGCGTCCGAAGAGACGACCGACTCACAGAGAGAGGGTCGGACGGACGAGCCCGCCCCAAAGCGAAGGGGTGGCGGATCCCCGGAGTGAACGTGGACTCAACCGTGGCGCTGGCAGAGCCAGCTGCCGCTGGCAAGGGCAGCGGCCGTAACCCCGTCGCAAACCCCGGAGGGGGACCGGGGAGCACACCTGAAATAACAGGCAGCTCACCGGGGGCAATGCTGCTCACCAACCCATGACAGGTGGGGGCGTCGGCGGGGGGATCGGGACGTAAAACTTCCAGAGTCCCACCCAGAGCCCTGCCCCCTGGAAAGGGGGCAGGACTAGCCCTGGGGAGTGTCCCTGAATCAGGGTCGCCAACACTCAAACCCAAGGCCTCCCCAGGGGGCACACCCCCAAAAGAGGGGTGGCCGGCCTGGGGGGAGGGGTCGGGGGGGTTGAAACCCCCCAGAGCTCCGTGGACCTCGCTGCTTAGGGATCACGTCCAAAGTCCGCACGCGAAAATCGACCGGCGAATGCGAGGCGAAAATATGAAATCGTCCACCAGGTTTAAACACATACATACATTAAAACCATCAAAGTAAAATCTAATGGTCTTAAACGAAATAAGCATGAAATTTTTAGGAAAAGTATTTTTTATGGTGTACGTATTACGTTTTGGCCACAAAATATTATTTTGATGACTTTATACCCGACTTTAAACCTGGTGAACGCTGGTGGGCGCTGGTGGACGCTGTTTAGGATAACCGGATACTACAACGATCTTGATTGGTTGGCTGAGACTCGGAAACATAAGCCTAACTATGATTAGCTGTATGATTCGGTACATTCCGCCACAATCCTTCGGAATACATACCATAATACTAAGAACCTCAAACCTCTGTGTCAAATTTGTGTAGCTCCTCGTGGATAGATGTGATGTATATGATTACTGCAGTCAGGTTGACCGGGAATTCCAGTTTGTGTTTTTGTTCGGTCTGCTATCAGCTGATGTCGGAATAGGCATACTACAACACATATAGGCCTCTAATATTCGCTTCGTTCCGATGGTTGGTGAGAGCGAATTAGGCGCGATTATTATTTTCGCCTGCGATTTTTATTCAGTCTGAATTTTCGCCTGATCATAATAGAATCGCCGAAGCAGGGAGCGATTTGGAGGCGAATGAATGTGGCGATATTCGACCAGGCGAATTTCCGCCCCGATTCGCGCAGCAAATATTCGCGTGCGGACTTTGGACGTGATCCCTTAGCGGGGGTCCGTGAGGAGGGCGAGGGAGAGGGAGTCAAAAACCCCCTTGCCTTTGAGGGCCGTGCCCCTCTCCTTACCTCCTTCATCTTCTTGCCGGCGGTGCCGGGAGAAGAGGAAGGCATCCCGGGGGCGGAAGGGTCCGGCCCAATGAGGGCGGAACTACCCGCACCCCGACATGGGGAAGAACCGGGCCGGGGACTATGAATCCCTGATACACCGTAACAGACCTCAAAAACCCGCCCTGAAGGGCAGGAGGTCCAGAACAAAGGGCGGAACACCCATAGAAGATAGAAAGGACGGCAATAACGATGTCATTACGCCGAAATTTCTAACAGAAAAACCACAAAAGTATAAAAACGAACGGTCACCTGACCAACAGCCCGGGAAAACGGAGAAAAAATTTCTTGGGAGACGGCAGGAAAAGCACGCTCCAAAAGCAGAAATCGAGGGAGGATGGTAAAATAACGATCTCACCCCTCTCCTAGAGATAATAAGCTTCCGGAAGGTGTCCCGGGGTGTCCTTCTCGAACGTGGAATCGACCAAAATTTGGCGAAAACAACTTAGAAAAATCTCGGAACAATGTGCAACAGTGTGCCGAGGAAGAAGTACTGGTGAATGGCGGCTCTCACGAGGCAGAGGCTGTATAGGGGCGCCGCCTAGGTGTAGCTAAGCGAACTAGCTAAGAGATTTCTATTATAAATAGATTATTTCTTCCTCGGGTGTGTCCGAATGAATACACATGCAAAAGTCTGACCTGGGTAGAGTATGAACGACATAAAATTTATCAACAGAATCTGTAACATCATTCGAAGTATTAGAACTATCGGTGTCCAGCAAATGCTATTGTGAAAAATGTCGAGATTTTCAATATCAACAACATTGGTCTCACTCGTGAGGAAGTAGCCGATGGACTGGTCAGCTGAGAGTCCTCTCTAAACATCTACAGCCCTCACATGATCACATTGTTGTGCAGCGGAGCAGACATCGGGTATGTTATCATAGAAAGGATGGTAGTCAATTGGGATCACACTCTTCAACTGCTGAAGATGAACAAACTTTTAACCTTTTATGGGGATGGGATCAGGGTGCAGTTGGGGGATGTGTTGAACTTGTGCAGAGTTTGCTCTGGCAGGGAGAGGCGCACAGTCATCATGGAACCTTATCTTGTACTCTATCACACCACCTGAGTTGTACTTTAGGCACCTAATGTTGGTAACAACAGGCTCATCAAGGTCGATTTCTACTAGGTCGCAGGGTCTTGTAGTAGCTGAGGGTATAGTGAAGTCCTTGAAAAACGTGTGGTTGAGATACCTTGTTTCATACGAGGAAATCAGGAGTTATTGGGTAAGCAAAAAGTAACCCCCCCCCATGACATTTCCCCTCATTGACTAAAGTACAAGCATACATTGCATTTTAAATAATCAACATCCCAGAATATTAATATGGGGTTGGGGGACTAGTTTATGGGCGCCTGAATGATTCAAGGAATGAGGTGAAGTTCAAATGTCATTTTAGGTTGTTGCTTTAATTGTCAAAGTATTCTAGAGTCCATTATACATGAATTACATTCAATAAGACAGTGTTAAACAATTTCACAATATTGTTAAGATGAGTGATGAAATTGAAAAAAAATGGCCAGGGCCATTGTGCTCACCTCATGTGTAGGAAAGATGGATAAAGAGCATGGTATTGTGTCATGTAGTGTTAGGTTTGATGTAGGTCCAAGCAATTACAATTTCCCCAAAATGGCCAATTTACAGTACATTCGACCTCTGTGACCTTGAAAAGTAGGTCAAATCAAAGAAGACCCGGGTGACACATTGAATGGTTGTTAGAATTAGATGTATCTATGATATAAAATTGGTGCCAATCGGGCAAGTAATACTAGGAATAATGGCATTTTGAAGAATTTAGGATTTGGCCCCCTCCCTGGAGGCCAAACGGCAAATCAGATCGCACCAAACTTCGGTACCTGAGACCACCTGACCAAGGGGTACATGTGTACTTAATTTGTGATCAATAGTCATTGCAGTTAAGAAACGTGCCATAGTTACCGCCTGACGGCCAATTTACGTCATTTGACCTCTGTGACCTTGACAAGAAGGTCAAATTAAAAACCTGTGTGACATATACTGTATGGTGGTTAGATGTACCCATGATATCAAATTGGTGGCAATCGAGCAAGAAGTTAAGGAATAATCACATTTTTAAGGTTTTTGGATTTTGCCCCCTGGTGGTCAAGTGGTGAATCATATTGGACCAAACTTCGGTCCCTGAGATCACCTGACTAAGGGGTAAATGTGTACCAAATTTGGGATCAATAGTCATTGCAGTTTAGAAACGTGCCATCGTTACATCCTAACGGCCAATTTACACCATTTGACCTCTGTGACCTTGAAAAGGAGGTCAAATCAAAAACCCGGAGGATATATGATGCACCTTTGCTAGAAGTACCTACCATATTTTTTTCAAACTTTCCCGACTACTAAGGGAGATATTGCATATTTTCACTTTTAACGTTTGGCCCCCTGGTGGCCAAACCATGAAACGAATCGGACTAAAACTTGGTCTCCAAGGTGTCATTACATAAGGGTACATGTGTACCAAGTTTCAACTCAATAGCTCCAACAGTTACGAAACGTGCCCTGCTAACGGACGACGGACGACGACGACGACGACGACGACGGACGACGGACGCCACGGTATGGGATAAGCTCACCTCTGCTAAGAGGTGAGCTAATGAGATTCTAAAATTAGTGACACAAGGAACTTACACAGTTTAGAACTTCGGAGTTTATGAATGATTGCTTATTCAAGATTTAGTCTAATCAAGTCAGGTTACCAGACATTTAACCTGACATCAAGAGAGTTGTTCTTAACAAAGTTGATACACATACTTCAAAAGCAAAAAATATTTATCTACAAAAGTTTCAACACTTTCCTCAATGATTCAAGGAATGAGGTGAAGTTCAAATGTCGTTTTAGGTTGTTGCTATAATTGTCAAAGTATTCTTGAGTGACTTCTCAACAGAAGCGCTGGGTCTTAAAGCGTGCCCAGAGAAATACTGGCTAATAACAAACAACGTAAGACACATTAGGAACTTCCCACGGCTTGGGTGACCAGAACCAATCAGATACGTGTACCAAATTGAGGCTAGCAATCTGCGTCCTTGGAAACCCTAAATGGTTACCAAACATACTGAGTTCGAATCATTATATAATGATAATCTTAATTGCAATCCATTCGAAATACCAATAAGCTAGTTTTGGCCCAAGCCTATTCTGGCTTAAACAATGACTAAGGCAATATGCACTCTAGTCTACCAATAGAAATTGAAACATAATTAAGCCAACTAACTTGCTTCGCCTGAACATGAAAATGATAGACAAAGAGATAATACATATGACTTGGCGATTTTGTTTAACGAACCCTTCGAACAAGCTTGTTACCTGACCTAATGGTCCCACACATGAGTAGGATATTGTTTCAGGCTATTCCTGGCTTTACTCATAGCTAAGAGACAAAGACTTGTTTGTAATTGATATTTAGAATTGGACTTGTGTTAGAACCTGCTCCAGAACAAGGCTAAGTTGTGTGGGAAGGAATGATACAATTGGGAAAATATAGATTCATAAAGCGATCTTGAGTTGTAAAATTTAAGATAACTTTTGCACCATAAAAAACTCCTGTTGATTAAAAAAAAGGATTTGCTCCCGCAAAGTAGCATGTCCGAGACAAAACAAACATTATTACCCATATCTCATCACATGTTAATTGGTGCTGACTAAGAGCATTACTTCCAAATCAAATCCAATCTATCTACTAACTCTTTATTACATAAATACTGCTATACAGCGCACACAAATACTAATATGATTGTCAACACATTAAGTTACAAACAGTTCCAAATATATGAAGCCTCAATCATTGGTCCCATACAGATATTATGAAGGTGGCAATGTTGTGACTGTAAAACTAACATTTTTAGAATCTCAAGTTAACGATGTGGGTTACAATTTCAATGCAGGATTGCTGACGTGGAATTAAAGTCTCCCCAAGCTGTTGCCAGATTCCTTCATTCTACCTGATATAAACCAATCAAAACATTTTACAATCAAATGCTACAGTCTACCAGATACATTGATAGCTACAAAGTGTTGATACTAATAATAATACGATTGTGAGGATGTACGTGATGTCCTTCCGGTTAGTCTTGCTTAACCACTTAACTGTGGAATTTTTTTTCCGTTAACCCACCCCCAGTGGGGATTAATTTGGCGAAAAATACCATTTTTTTAGTAAGTATGTTTTATTCACACAGTGCAATGTAACACAATGCATTGTAATTTCAACAGTAACAGTAACAGTAACTCAGTAACACACAGTTCAATCTGTAATCTATCTAGCCTGTCTAGTCATCCTGATCTGACACATCCATGTCACCTGACCCATCCGATTCATCCGCTGGATTCGGCAGAATGTCAGTGTTGTACCTCACCAAAGTGTGGTAAAGCTCAAAGCAAGGGGCAGCACACAAGGCTTTGTCACACTTTCTGCAGTAGTAACTTGACTCCTTCCTCTTCTTCCTAGATTGACAAACAACACACCTACGTGTAGGTTTGTCTTTCTTGGGAGTAGGAGGAATGTGACTGGGGACGTGACGCTCACTTAGTCGCTGCGGTATTTCACCATGAGGAGGTCTACCTCGTCTAGGCTTGGCAGGTGCCCCTTGCTTGTACTTTGCCAGAATGCCCTCAATCAGATCCAACTGAAAGGTCAGCCTGTCCATCTTTCCCCCCTGTTTCTTGTACAGCAAGTAGGCGTTGAGAGCAGACATGTCTACTAGATTTCTGAATTGCTTCTGGTAGTACTTTTTGAGCCTCTTCCTGGCTGAGGGATAGCACACCAGATAGGCATCACTCAAGTCAACGCCACCCATTGTATCGTTGTAGTCAAGGCAGACTTGGGGTTTCGACACCACCTTATCCCCTCTCTGTCTAACACCTACTTTGGTACCATTGTGGTAAGTGGAGAGCATATGGACATCTTTCTTATCTCTCCATTTGAGAGCCATCAACTTACCACGGTAGTATTCACAACTTTCCCCCTTTTTCAACCGCTTCTGCTTCATCTTGACAGGTAGGCCTTTTCTGTTGGATCTGATTGTACCTACAGCATCTGTTTCATGCTGACACAGGAAGTCAAACAGGACTGGAGAACTGAAGAAGTTGTCCATGTTTATCCCATATCCTTGATCGAGGAGAGGATGTGCAAGCGAGAGGACGACCTTGGCTCCCATTGATGGGTTATCACGGTACTCAGCACGGTATTCGGTGTCTTGCCCGGTGTAGATGAAGAAATCCCAAATATAGCCAGATTGGGATTTGCACAACTCGTAGGACTTGATGCCAAAGCGTGCTCGCTTTGATGGAATGTACTGTTTCCAGCCAAGGCGGCCTTTCCACATCATGAGCGATTCATCTATTGCAATCTCCTGCTCTGGCTGGTACACAGACTTGAATTTCTGGCACAGATGGTTTAGGATAGGGTACAGCTTGTAGAGCTTCCTGGACACATTTGGAATGCCAGGATCCATCATAGTGTTGTCTGCAAAGTGTAAAAATTTGCACAACAGAAGGAAGCGATCACATAGTATTATATCGCTGAAGAATGGCGTTGCAATGGATTGCCGCTTGCTGAAGTACATCTGGTTATCTGGCTTCTGAATAATCCCTTGTAGAAAAAGGAGAGCCAGTAAAACCCGTATTTCATCAGAGTTTGTGTCCTGCCATTGTTTATAACGTGACCTACGTTTCTCCTGACCTCTGTGCTTATCAATGAACTGTGCAGCATAGAGGTTGGTCTGCTCCACAATAACTGCTAAAATGTCATCATCAAAAAACAGTTCAAAGTACTGCACTGGATCATCCTTATCGGCAACATTAGCCTTCAACCCTGGTACAGCAGTAAACTGAAACCTGTCACGACGCTGTCCATTTTCTGTCCAAGGAGGTTGATTTTGAATTACCCGCGCTTGAACTTGGTTGCCACGGCGACCACCTAACACATGCCCGATATTACCATCACTGCCACTGTCAGAGCTTGCATTGTCAGGCATATCATCCCCACTCTGACTTGTTGCATCTAAATCGGAAGCATTCTGGGCATAAGGTTCATCATCATTGTTAGAAGATACATAATCGGACAATTCATTGTCAGAATCGAGTATCTGTTCCAAAAGATTGTCATCCAGAACACGCCTCACCTTTTTTGGTGCTGCCATTTCCGAGAAATCGCCGACAGTGCTGCCACACCTCAATAAAACTTGAGACTAAACATCGACGAACTTCGGGGAATCCCCATTGACGATCATGGTATTGCATAGAACTGATATGACTACTAGAAAACAAGGTATAACAGTATGACGAGATATCTCGTCGTACCCAGTAGCGGTGCACACGTGCATGACGAGATATCTCGTCCTGCACAGTTAAGTGGTTAACCAAAACACAATGTTGAACTCTCTACTCCGAATTGGCCATCGCCATGTCCGAATTTTTGGTCCAATTCCCTCCCAATTACGGACAAAAGGCAAAACAATGGTTTCCCACGTGCGCTTGGAGAGTCAAGTAGGCCCGACAGGTGTGATATATGCGTAATTAATCAACATAATTACCCCATGGCATTGTGTTTTTGTATGCTAATTAAGCCATGGCATTTGTTTACTCATCTTTTCAACTAATCACAAAGGCCCATTGTGTCAACGGACACTCATAAATCCACGCGGTTTTGTCAGTGTTGCGGCGAATATAGTAGAGAAACTAGTATTGGGCAATTCGCCTGACAGCAAATTGCAGACCATATCCCTGGTGAAAGTAATTTGTCATGTTGAGAAATTAGGTTTGCACCAGGATATAACCAGATAAATCAGAGGCAAATAACCCTGAATAACCAGCTGAATTAGGTTGTGACAGTAGGTGCATCATAAATACTAGAATTAGCGATGGTTCTGGGACTGCAACAACTCAGCATATGGATGGTCAGAATCCAGCAGACAACAAGCAAATGTAATCTGAATCTCAACATCTTTCGTATCTTTTGATGAGTTTTCTGGTCAAGTGAGGGAAACCAGTTGGCCATCTGATATGGCTGGTGGGGATGAAAGCTCCCAATGTTGGGACGACCAATAATACATTGCGTCTCCACAGTATTTATATTATAATACCTCCCTCCATGCACACATGGTTCTGCTGCCAATTTTTTCTTCAAATGATCTAGGTGTCAATCATGCACTTGTGGGTACTGGCACCACGTAGGTAACGTCTGATCTGATCTTAAGTGGCAGGTTTTTGGTGCTTTGTCCTGGTGCTCATTTTTAAGATGACAAAACACTATCACCAGGGATATGGTCTGCAATTGCTGTTAGGAAAGTCACAACCTGGGGACAAAAAATAAATGTGATTTAGACTTCGCATTCCCTTGAAGTGTAGGTTGCAACATCCCAGGCCATTGATGCATGCATGGTCACAACATAGGGGCAACCGGGAATCATGGCAAGGATTTTTACAACCATTCTTTTGAGGTGTAGATTGTGATGTGAGGGAAGTGTCTTGATCTCTACATAAAATTCCTTCGACATGGTGCAACAAACCAGTCCAGTAGATATATACATGGTCATAGCATACGGCATCGAGACAACCAGTATGCAAGGTTACGGCCAGGCCCAAGGGGTATGACCGATCAGCACTAAGAGTAAAAACGTAAAATGCAATAATATCTTTTTAAACTAACTGCCACAGTAGGTTTATTTATTCAGTCTTTTTGAAGTAAAAGTATTACAGTGAAAAGAACGAAATACGGCTGGAATATTATACTGGTTTGTCTTCGGACGGCAAATTCAGCACTGCACCGATGTCAAGGTTAAGACGGTTATACGACTTTGCCTCATCAGCTCCTCGTGGTCAAGGCTCCTATATCCGTGACTGATGCGGTCGCAGAACAGAACATATGCTGCTCATCCCCGTCACTGCGTCAGGCTGTAAAACAGAGCGAGGAAATATTTTAACTTCACCAGAAGTTTTATCATTCATTATTCAGACCAACAGACACTGACTACCTGCTAATAGTCTATGAATTTCATTGTCATAATTCAGAACAAACACTTATCAAATTTGCTGACAATATTTTTAGAAGGTGTGTACATTCGTGTGTCCATTTACACTGCACGTGTATACGTGCTTTACTGTACATTTCTACAGGAGTGAGCAGGATGTACAGAAAAACGATCTCCAAAACTGTTGCTTTCAGCACTCGCGACACGTTAAGCGAGGTTTTAGCAATTATTTTCAGTGAAGGTATATCTCATGTGTAGAGTCTGGGTGATTTTGAGACATTCTTAGGTGTTTAAGGCGCACAGTTTGATGAAACTTGCCCGAATTCGTAATTTTTTTGATGAATGTATATCCGCCATTGCGGGGATCTGGAAACTTTCGGATAGATGGACGTGCTCCCTATAATCACCAAAACTAACAGCGAATATATATTCTTAAGATCCTTTTCTTGACCTCTGATGAGTTAATTTTGTCTAATGCAGTGTTTCAACACAAATTTGAGGGCGATTACAATCACGAAAAAATCACACTCACCCAGTCTAGAATGCGTAGACGAAATGTCTGTTGGCTCTTCCATGTAGCGGGTATCCTCCCACCTGTTGAGGTCGGGACAGATCAACGTTGAGCAACTTGCCTAATCGGTAAAAACGCGGGAGGCAGTGCTATTACCGGAACGGTTCAGAACCGGCGATTTTCATCAAAAATCACCCGAAAACTAAAAAAGTAAGCAACGGCTGCAAAAATAAAATACACGTTGTTCGTTAGCAGGTTATGAAACGTAACCTAACCAAATTTCAGGTCGTTCCGTGCGGCAGTTTCGGAGATACGTGTCGAAAACCACATCCCTCGGGTCCTGGCGATCGGCTCAGTAAAAACAATAGAGCATATCCACGGAGTTGTGGATATGGTCTAATTAGAAAAAAAAAAAATTAATCAAAGGTGGCTGATGGACAGAAATTATGGTGTTTTTTCACACATTATGACATGTCGAGGAGATTTTGCAATAAAAGGGGCACCTTTTACTAGAGAAATTATTCACTCTCTGAGTTCCAAAGTAGCTCACGTCATTCAACGCAACATCACAAGCAAATACCGATCAGCCAACAGGTTTAAAGTTTCTACGCTAGATGTCGACACAGAGAATACCAAGACCTGCAAGGGGGAAACTTCAAATCCACCTATCGGATGATTTGGCATAACCTCTATATTGCGGACACATCTCTATTGCGGACACCTGGGCCCAGTCCCATGGGTGTCCGCAATACAGAGGTTGTACTGTACAATGTTTCTTTTGGATAAGCAGAAGATGGGTTATGAGTGATAATGTGATGTTGTCTATCAGCCTTCAAACCAAGTGGAATATTATGTGCTCTGTCAGTGATTTTATAAATATCATGTTGCCATTCTATTTATTATCAATATAAAATTGAATATTACTTCTTACTACTTTGTTTCTTTATTGCTTTAACTCCCTCCATCAATCCATAGATTATTGAGGTAGTGATAATAAAAATACTATGATCATGTAGCCAGAAAACCGACAACACCGGCCGCTGATTTCAATAGGAATGAGACAATAGACCCAATTATCCACGGTAAAGCAGCTGCTGATTTCTTAGCCAGTTCCATAAGCCAATCAGCAAAATTCTTGAGTCCTTCTTACTCTGTCTGATATTGTTGGTTCTTGTTCTGGTTCTTGTTCTGGTTTAGGTTTAGGTTCTGGTTCTGGTTCAGGTTTAGGTTCTGGTTCAGGTTTAGGTTCTGGTTCTGGTTTAGGTTTAGGTTCTGGTTTAGGTTTAGGTTTATATTTCTCTTCAGGTTTAGGTTATGTTGTTTTACTATCAGGGTTTCGGTTAACTACTTTACTCAAAGAATTACTGATAACAAAACTTAGAGTTGTGAAGAACATGAATACAGCTGTTACTATGGCACCAATGGATACACCTTCCATTTTAAAAAGTAACCTAATTCTATCAAATAAAGGAATAATTAAATATGGTTTCCTCAAAATATTAATTGTTAAACGTTTGAATCTTTCAATTTGTCTCTCTCTTTCATTCTCTATCCTAAATATGTTTTCCTTTTCTTCTTATTTTTCTTCTACTTATTTTATTTTATTTCTTAACACTTCTCTTTCTTCTTTTTTTTTCTGCATCATATCCTCACAGTTCTTTGTCTAATTCCTTTATTTCTCTTTGTAGTTCATTTTTCTGTTTTTGTAGTTCAATTATCTGCAAGTCTTTTTCTGCCTTTATTTTAGCAATATTTCGACTTTGGATTTTTTACCCTGTTAATTTCTCTAATATCTTGATTACTAAAACCGAATGCACCAAGTTCTTCTTCATTTGCATATAACAAATTTTTTACGGGTTTATATGTTTGAGTATTTTTTTTCAATAGCAAAGTTATTTCATGTTACATGCGTTGCATGCGTTAAATTAATCAATCGTGTTCAGTAAATTACTCTTTGATACCTTTAAGATATCACATTTACAAGAAT
This sequence comes from Lineus longissimus, assembly GCF_910592395.1. Lineage (NCBI taxonomy): Eukaryota > Metazoa > Nemertea > Pilidiophora > Heteronemertea > Lineidae > Lineus > Lineus longissimus. The sequence goes on from NC_088317.1 coordinate 9,289,177, forward strand.
TAAAGGATTGGCTGTGTTATTACACATGATAGATGTTCCAGACTTCACTTCCAGTACATACAACCTTTGAGGTCAACTTTAAGAATTATACCCAAGCTACATTACTTCTATTGGTTGCTAGGGTGTTAATGAACGGATCAATTAACCCTTTGGAATTCACTGTCGACCCCTGGTCGACCAGGAAATTACCCCCTATTCCGTTCACTGTCGACCACAGGTCGACAGTACATTATGCATTGAAAACCCGTCAATACACACGCATATCTGGGGAATCCCCGTATAGTTATTTGCGTTATAGAAAGCTGGCGCTGCGGGTTGTTTCAGCAAATCTTGGCGCAATTTCGATCCGAAGTTTGCCGATTTTGCACGTGGACAAAATGGACGTCAATCAAGTTTTAGACGAAATATTTGCAGATGAAGACTCCAATGATGAGGATTTCCCCAACCAATCAAGTGGGGATGAGGATGAGGATGGGGATGACGATACAATGGACATAGATACCGATTTCCCACCTCAGAGCCCTATGCAAACAGGCCAATCCCCCCAAAATCCGTCTCCCGATCTTACCAATATGGACATTGACTCCGGTGATGAATCAGATATCGATGAAGATAGGCCTATAATACAGATACCCCCAGTACAGGATCGCGGTAGAGCAAGGATTAGAGGTGGTGCTATGTCTCGGGGAGGGGTAACACCGCGGAGGGGAAGGGTCAGGGTACGGGGAGGAGGTAGGCCTACTGTTGTGGCAATGCACGACTCTGATCCTGTCCTTAGTGACTATTCTGATAGTGATGTTCCTGGCTATGCATCCCCTCAGCACTCAGATGCGAGCCACCTTGACTACCTTCCAAGCCCAGGGCAGGCCTCGCCAAGAGACTCTGATGCGCATTCGGCAAGTGAATCCTCCAGTGATGATGCTCCTATGGCCATCGGACAATACGGCACTAGACATGGCAGAGGACGTGGTAGGGCTCGAGGCCAGGATAGGGGTAGGCCTGCGGTAAGGGGCAGAGCAAGAGGCAGAGGTAGAGCAGGAAATCGAGGCGGTAATGGCATACGTGGCCGGGGGCGCAATCAGCCTCAGCCACAACCTCAAGTCCAGGCTCCAGTTCCAGCCCAGGCCCAAGCCCAAGCTGCACCCGATGATGGTTGGCGTGATGGAACGCATCACAATCCGAATTGGCTTCCAAACTTCTTGGGTGTGGACACAGGGATGCCTGCCGTGGATACCGATGGATTTTCCCCCGAGGACTTCTTTTTGCTTTGCTGGCCCGACGATCTAACAGAGACATTGGTAACGGAGACAAATCGTTATTATGAGCAGTGGGCAGCAAACAAGAATGCAAATAACTACGCAGTTAGGAGATGGCAACCAGTCACCTATGAGGAAATGTGTCAGTTTCTTGGTATCCTCATTCTAATGGGAGCAACACGAAAGGACCCCATTACTTACATGTGGAACACAAGATGGTTCATGGAAAATCCTGGCATACGTACTGTCATGAGTGTCAACCGCTTCAGAGACATCTTGAGATTTCTTCACTTTCTTCCAAGAGGACAGCCTGGCTATGATCGCTGTTTCAAGGTTAGGAAAGTGATGGACACTTTGACAACTGCTTGGAAGGGGGCATACAATCTTGAGAAAAACATAAGCATAGACGAATGTATGTGTGCCTTCAAAGGACGTGTGAGCATGATGCAGTACATGCCGAAAAAGCCAAAAAAATGGGGTATGAAGGGGTGGGTTCTTGCCGGTTCCGATACAGGATAATGTTATGATTGGGCCCTCTATACTGGAAAAGTAGATGGACAGTTTGTGCGGGATCTGGGTTTAAAGGTCGTGAAGGAGTTGCCAGCTGCACACATCATTGGACATGTCTTATTCACTGATAACTTCTACACAAATGTAGCCTTGTGTGAGCACTTGAGGAGGCAGGGTATTGGCGTATGCGGCACTGTAAAACCGAACAGAGTGGGGAACCCAGACATTCTAAAACGCTTCACAAACAAGACTAGAAAACAGACTCTCATTGACTTGTCTCCTGTCTTCAAAGCAAAGGATGAGCTTCTTGCTGTTGGGTGGATGGATAAACGCCCTGTCTGTATGCTCTCCTCAGTTCACCCGGCTGGCGAGCGTAACATGAGGATTCGTGACAAGCACACGCAAGGTGGCTTCAGGCAGATCGCTAGACCGATAGCAGTAGATGAGTACAATAAGTACATGGGTGGCGTAGATCGGAGCGACCAGTACAACTCTTACTACATGGATACGCATAAGTCAGTTAAGTGGTGGAAGAAAATTCTATTCCACCTGCTGAACACCGCAATCAGCAATGCCTATATTCTGAAGAAATCTGTGGCCGCACCAGAGGATGTTATGAGGTGTGAACACAGGGAATTCAGGCTAGATCTTGTTGGTTGGCTGCTCACCCGCGGCCCAAGAAAGGAAATGGCTCAGACCCGTAATGAGCTTCCCCCTGAGCTGCGCTTGACGGAACGCCACTTTCTGGAGAAACTTGAGAAATCGAAGCCAGACTCTGAGGTATGCAGCAACCGTGATCCCAGAAAACAAGGCAAGAGAAAACAAGTCATGTACAAGTGCAGAAACTGTCCGGGAATGATCGGACTTTATGTTACCCCATGCTTTGAGATATACCATAAACGTCGGGACTACAAGCGCCACTATAATGAGAACTTTCGCAACTAAGCACAACTAAGAAATAATAACAACAAATAAATTGTGATATCCTGTGAGGATATCACAATTTATTCGTTATTATTTTCAACATTTATCAAATTTTGCACAATTTGTCACAAAATTAACATTTTTCACCCCAAAAACCAACTGTTGATCCACAGCTGTGGAGTAAAATAAGGCTGAGGCATTCCGGGTGTCTACAAAACCAAGACCCCCACCTACAAAACCAAGATCTACAAAACCAAGATCCATCAACAAACCTACTCCAAACTAGTACCTAGTACCATAGTACCTGCCCAAGAAGTAATTACATTGTTCTTTTTTTCATTCACCCTAGCCCTTTAGAAAGCTAGGCTATATTATCACGAATACCCTCGAGAGGACTATTTAAGGTATTTTAGCTTTTGTATTATATCCTTACCCCGAGATCCTTATTTTCTTGGAAAAGCTTAACCAGTGTTAAATGTTCTGAACAGAATCTGAGTACAAAGCATCAAAGAGCTTGTTTATATAGGAGCTTCTGTTTTATTGATAAATTGCAACTTCCTGCTGAAAAAAGGAGAGATGTAGATGGGGTCTTGGTTTTGTAGGTCTTGGTTTTGTAGATGGGGTCTTGGTTTTGTAGGTCTTGGTTTTGTAGGTGGGGGTCTTGGTTTTGTAGGTCTTGGTTTTGTAGACACCCGTGTGGGTGTCTACAAAACCAAGACCCAAGATGTTGATGGGTCTTGGTTTTGTAGGTCTTGGTTTTGTAGGTGGGGGTCTTGGTTTTGTAGGTCTTGGGTCTTGGGTCTTGGTTTTGTAGGTCTTGGTTTTGTAGACACCCGTGTGGGTGTCTACAAAACCAAGACCCAAGACCCAAGACCTACAAAACCAAGACCCCCCACCTACAAAACCAAGACCTACAAAACCAAGACCCATCAACATCTTGGGTCTTGGGTCTTGGTTTTGTAGGTCTTGGGTCTTGGGTCTTGGGTCTTGGTTTTGTAGACACCCGAGGCATTCCTGTACATATTGTTCATGTTATTGTTTAGTGTTTCAATTCATAAAACTGTTCAGGACAGTTTTAGAGAGAGTAGCCAAAGGTGGATGATATTCTGCAAAAAGGCGGATTTCGATAATTTCAAAAAACTGTGTTTTTACCCCAAAACGGGCTGTATATAAACAAAGTTACTTTTTTTGCACTGTTTATGTATTACTTGTTGATGAAAACGTGAAATAAACACAATAATAAAAAAGAAAATGTGTTTTTTTCATTTTCCCAAAAATTCGTCAAAAATTGTTGATTTCTCAACAATTTTGGGTGTTTTTACCCCAAAACCGATTTTGATATACACTTCTACCAGCACTCCTAACAAGGCCCATGAACTACCGATCAAACTTTTCTATTACTCCAAAGACATCAGATCAATCACTTTTGAGCTACAGCCTGCCAAAAACAAGGTACCAAATGAAATGGCCAGGGCCATTGTGCTCACCTCATGTGGAGGAAAGATGGATAAAGAGCATGGTATTGTGTCATGTAGTGTTAGGTTTGATGTAGGTTTAAGCAATTACAATTTCCCCAAAATGGCCAATTTACAGTACATTCGACCTCTGTGACCTTGAAAAGTAGGTCAAATCAAAGAAGACCCGGGTGATACATTGAATGGTTGTTAGAATTAGATGTACCTATGATATAAAATTGGTGCCAATCGGGCAAGTCATTACTAGGAATAATGGCATTTTGATGAATTTAGGATTTGGCCCCCTCCCTGGAGGCCAAACGGCAAATCAGATGGCACCAAACTTCGGTACCTGAGATCACCTGACCAAGGGGTACATGTGTACTTAATTTGTGATCAATAGTCATTGCAGTTAAGAAACGTGCCATAGTTACGTCCTGACGGCGAATTTACGTCATTTGACCTCTGTGACCTTGACAAGAAGGTCAAATTAAAAACCTGTGTGACATATACTGTATGGTGGTTAGACGTACCCATGATATCAAATTGGTGGCAATCGGGCAAGAAGTTAAGGAATAATCACATTTTTAAGGTTTTTGGATTTTGCCCCCTGGTGGTCAAGTGGTGAATCATATTGGACCAAACTTCGGTCCCTGAGATCACCTGACTAAGGGGTAAATGTGTACCAAATTTGGTATCAATAGTCATTGCAGTTTAGAAACGTGCCATCGTTACATCCTAACGGCCAATTTACACCATTTGACCTCTGTGACCTTGAAAAGGAGGTCAAATCAAAAACCCGGAGGATATATGATGCACCTTTGCTAGAAATACCTACCATATTTTTTTCACAATTTCCCGACTACTATTAAGGGAGATATTGCATATTTTCACTTTTAATGTTTGGCCCCCTGGTGGCCAAACCATGAAACGAATCGGACCGAAACTTGGTCTCCCAGGTGTCATTACATAAGGGTAAATGTGTACCAAGTTTCAACTCAATAGCTCTAACAGTTACGAAACGTGCCCTGCTAACGGACGACGGACGACGACGACGACGACGACGACGACGACGACGACGACGACGACGACGACGACGACGACGACGACGACGACGACGACGACGACGACGACGACGACGACGACGACGGACGACGGACGCCACGGTATGGGATAAGCTCACCTCTGCTAAGAGGTGAGCTAAAAAGCCTAAAAAGCCTAAAACAGGCTTGAACTCCAAGGGGTAGCATATTTGAAAACATGCTTGAACTCCAAAGGGTTAATCAAACATCCGGTTCAACTCGAAAATAATGTTCACAAAATTTCTTGCGAGGATCGACACATCAAAAATGTTTTCAATTCATCTGCGCATTAAGTGATTCATAAAATGGACAACATGTGTTGAGAGCTATATAGTCCATATGCTGCGTGAGTAGTTGCTTTTGGACCTTGATTTGTTAGGTTTTTGGGAAATTTAGTGTGGAGGGATTTTTTTACTGGTTTTTTTTCCGGCATATAGTAAGTGTAATTTGTTGTGGGGGTGTCCAAATCAACCGTTTTAGTGTTGGAAATGGGGTGCGGAGAGCTTGGGAAGCTAGAAAGTTTGATTATTAGAATTTGGAGCAGCCTATTTTGCCGTTTTTCACTCACTAAAACTGTTGTCTGGGGCTAGTACCCCGTAAATTACACTTAGGGGCCTTGTCCAAATTATTCGCCGAAATTCGCCGTAATTCGCCCCAAAAATGCCACAAATTCGCCTTCAATTTTGGCGAAGTTCTGACGATGTTTGGGGAATATTGGGGGATTTTGAAGGCGAATTTCGGTGAATTTATGGCGAATTATCGGCGAATTTTTGGCGAATTAGCGGCGATTTTATGGCGAATTGCAGGCGAATTTCAGGCAAACTTTCGGCGAATTCCCGGCGATTTTTCGACAAGTTTTTATCATTGAACGTTGGCAAAATTTATACCAAGCAAATTTCGACGAGGAGAGGCGAAGTGAAAATCGCTGAAATCTGGCGAATTTCCGTATTTTTGGGCGCATTTTTTTACCAGAAAGCAGTCGCAGCTCACCCTGTTCTTTGTATCGTCATCCTCCTCATTGTACGTCCAATGGAGAACAGAGAGATTTCTGTAATGGTGAGTACAAGTGTGTTACAGCCATCTTGGATAGTTGTACAGAGCCAGCTTCGAACGACACTTTCGTTTCAAAAAAATGATTAAATTATAGCCAGCACAAAACATTAGTTATTTCTTGAATAACTGAAAATCGATTTGGATGACTAAATGAAAAATTACCAGTTAGTGTTTTTTGCCTCGTTAATGTGGTTATTTACTTATTCCTATCCTACGATACACGGCGCGACCAGATAAACGAACATAAGTGAGATCCCAAGGCAGCGACATCAGCGCCACCGTGGGGACTAATGGTATTAGGCTGGGGATTCCCAGGTATCCTCGTGCCTACTGAATACCGGAGCGTTCAGTATTTCTCAGTGCTCTGTACATTGGCTGTACATTGGGCTTTATTCCTAGTGAATCGACGCAGCCCCGGCGGTCGAGGTTGCCTGGACTATAGTAATAATTATAATGTTTTTGCTCTGTAGACGTGCATTGAACAGTCAGTTCTACATTGACAGTGGATGTACTATTTTTGGCCAATTTTTTTTATAATCCAACACAAGGTAGCTACAGATCTTCTATTTTTACGACATTGCAATGAGGAACCGGCGAGGAGGTGATTTTCGCCAGATTGTAGCGATTTGTGGCGAATTTGAGCCAGATATATTTCGATTGGCGAATTTCGGCGAAGTTCATTGAAATACCAGCGGCGATTTCTCGGCGAAATTTTGGCGAATTTGTGGCGAATTTCCGGCGAATTTGTGGCGATTTTCCGGTGAATTTGTGGCGATTTTATGGCGAATTCTAGGCGATTTCTGTCGAACTTTCCGGTGAATTTTTTACGATTTTTGAGGAGGTTTTGGCGAATTTTGGCGAACTTGTAAAAATTCGCCGTAAATTCGCCAGAAATTCGCCGGTGAATTTCGGCGAATAATTTGGACAAGGCCCCTTACTACATGGAAACAAACAACTTTGGTATCACGGCAACACTCCTATCCTCTACCATCATGTTCACATGACTCTACTCAAATCCTCTTCGAATGTCTAATACCAGAAAACACCACGATCGTTGATGCAGATTTAGCAGATTTGTCCTACCGGTAGTTCAGACGGAGATAGAAATTCAGTTCTACACAATGCCATATAGTGCAGTTATTATTCAAACAAATTTGCGGAAAATTTTCATTTGTAGTACATGTATTTGCACATCCGTCTTCATATCAGCAATACTGAAATATATATTTAATGCATATTTACACAATTAGAAAGTTTCAAACTCGAAGTACAAATTTCATAAATTTCTTCACAAACAGCGTAGGCCATTATATTCAATGACTTGGTCATAAACAAGTTGCCGTCATATGTAGGGCGCGGTATGTATACCATGAAAATTGAAAATCTAGATTTTCAGTACAATTTTTAGGCAGAAGATATTTCATTAAAAGTATCTAAAAAAATTGCATTAGTAAATATCCAGCACGCCGCAGAAGCAGCTTCATTAAACACATGAGCAGCACTACACAACCTTCGACTCTACACGGTTTCCCAACCTGTATTATGCCCAAAACTCTGTGCGGAGCATGGGCATATTGCTAGTATATATTATTGTTAAGAAGTTACAGAGAGGACGACAATTTTTCATGATTTTCAGGAAGAGTTCCCTATGGGGGAAAAAAAGGCTGAAACTAAAACTCAGATGACATATTATGAACTATTCTTAGCTTAGCCTACCATAAAAATTTGGTAAAAATCTGAAAAATATTAATCGAGTCCTAACACTTTTTGTGTTTTTTGTTTTTGCCCCCTGGTGGCCAAGTTGAGAATCAAATTTGGCCGATTTTTCAACACGACACACCTTTGGCCTACCCCTATATCAGCACACCAAATTTCCAGTCAAAATATATTAACGTTGAAATGTTACAGAGGGGAAGGCAATTTTCATGGTTTTCAAGAGGCGCTCCCTATGGGGTAATCTGAAACCAACCAGCACATCGGCTGTAGCGTGTTCAAAACACTTCACTGACAACTTTTTTGAAGTACTATTATCGTTTGCCCGGATCGAAAGTGGTTTTCAGAAGAAGTAAGGACATTTTGATTTTGTAGGTCTAATAACTTTCTCTAGTTTAGACGCAGTATCAATCGAATCGTAATTATACTGTGTATACTGTGTAGGCTACTGTGTCATGTGTGTGGTCATGCACACAGTGTAATGTATGCTACCTGACGAGGAATGCCGAGTGGTTTCATGAATATGTATGAATGTGTAGCTGGTGAGTTTGTAACCTATTTGTAGTCTTCAGTAATACAGTAACTATCACACGAATCACTTCGTTGCGTTATATCTTACATGGTGTCAGAGACGTCAGCTCTCGCCCGCAATCGGAAACACCTACAATGTCAGGACTAAAACCACCAGCGCAGTTAAGCCTTGAAGGCAATCTTCAAGCTAACTACCGAAATTGGATACGTTCATTCGAAGTCTACAGCATAGCATCGGGTGTCGCCGATAAAGCTGAGGTGGTCCAGTGTAACGTCTTCCTTCACGTTGCCGGACCGGAGGCCCAAAAGGTTCACGCCACGATGGAGTTCGCCGAGGCAGACGTGGACCAGATCGCGCCACTGAAGGCGAAATTCGCCGCATTCTGTGAAGGGAAACGGAACATCACAGTTATCCGGTACCAATTCAATTCTCGGACGCAGAAAGACGGCGAATCATTTGACTCATTTCTCACGGAGTTGAAACAACTTATCAAGGACTGTGAATTTGGCGACGCTCTACGAGACTCTCTACTCAGAGACCGGGTCGTTTGCGGCATCCGTGACGAGACCACGCGCGATAAACTTCTGCAGACCGAGGACCTTACCCTGGAGAAGTGCGTCAATACGTGTCGCATTAGCGAATCAAGCGCTAATCAACTTAAGGCGCTGACTGATACGAAAGAAAAAGACGTCGACGCCGTCGGAAGATCATTCCAAAATAGTGCGGTCGCGGCTCCCACGATCGCAGCCGAAACAAACATCGCGGAACATTTGACAAACGATCACAATCCGAAAAATGTGGAAACTGTGGCGGACAAGCTCATGCTGACTACACACAATGTCCGGCATACGGCAAGGAATGCGGATATTGCCGCCGCATGAACCACTTCAAAGCATCTTGCCGCACACTGGCAAGATCAGAGAAACAATGCGTACGTCCTCAAGCTCCATCGTCATCGAGCATTCATGACGTAACCCTGGAATCACGTAATAACGGTAGGCCTACCACAGAATTCTATCATTGCAATTATGAGCCAGACTTTCATGGTCCCCACGTGGACACGCTATTCATCGGCGAGGTATCAGTTACACCAGCCAACTACGTCGGATGGCATGAAACATTTACCATTCAAGGACAATCCATATCGTTCAAACTCGATACCGGCAGCGAGGCCGACATTATACCGTTACAGTTTTTCAAGAAACTGAACGCAACACACACACCCCCAAAGTGCCGATTAGTATCATATTCGGGGCATAGGATTACGCCTGTCGGCGAAACTGTCTTGAATCTTAACGGATTGGACGTCACCTTTCAAATCCTTGACAATGCCCAACCAATTCTAGGCCGTGATACGTGCGATAAACTGAACTTAGTGAAGCGCATACATTCAATATCGCAAATCAATGATTTCGAGGATGTCTTTCAAGGATTGGGATGTATTCAGAGCAACTACCATCTTTTCACAGATCCGACCGTTGAGCCGTCCGTCGATCCACCTCGTAAAATCCCGTACGCGATTGAGGACGTCGTCAAAACCGAACTGGATCGAATGGAGGACCTGAAAGTAGTGATCAAAGAAAACGAACCAACCCCATGGGTCAATAGTATGACTGTCGATCGAAAACAAAACAATAAGGTGAGAATTTGCATTGATCCATCCAAACTGAACAAAGCGATTCGCAGAGCTCACCATCCAACGAAAACAGTTGAGGAAATCGCAGCACGCATGCCCGGCTCAAAGATATTTAGTACACTCGACGCTGAATCAGGTTTTTGGCAAATTGGCCTTGATGAGCAAAGTTCAAAGCTCTGTACCTTCAACACGCCGTGGGGACGCTACCGTTTCCTTCGGTTACCATTTGGTATATCCACGAGTGGTGACATTTTCAATAAAGTCATGTCGGATTTATTTGGTGACCTCGAAGGGGTTGAGATTGTCGTCGATGACATCATCGTACACGGCCGCACACAAGCCGAGCACGATAATCGCCTACGCACCGTACTGGAGCGAGCACGCGCAGTAGGGTTAAAACTCAACCCCGCTAAAACGAAAATAGGCCTCAGCGAAGTTGACTACGTCGGACATATATTTTTAGGTAATGGCCTAAAGGTCAGCCAGGATCGCGTAAGTGACATCACCAACATGCCGACACCGTCATGTAAAGAGGACATTAGGAGATTCATCGCCATGGTGGGATATCTTGCGAAATTCATCCCCAACCTCTCACAAGAAACGAAACCACTACGTCAAGTCCTCAAAGAAAAAGTTGAATTTCATTGGGAGGATCTCCAAGACCGAGCATATAAGAGACTGAAACGTTTGATCACAAACACGCCCGTGCTGAGTTTCTATGATGTCAATAAACCCATCACGCTTCAGGTTGATGCCAGTAAATCTGGATTAGGCGCAGCCTTAATTCAAGACAGTCATCCAGCGTTCGGATCTAAGGCCCTGGATGAAACGCAATCTATGTACGTGTCACAAAAGCAGTCTGGGAGAAATTGTGACCATTCAGCTTTAAGGGGTCAGCCATGTTGTTTTTTTAGTGGAGAGTAGATGTGAATTTTGTGGATAGGATACTTGGGGTAAGTGTCCCAATGTGTGATTATTGTTTGTAAACATGTCTATCATCCATTGGTCCTTCATTAGTTGGGTCTTAGTTTCCCTAGCTCTTCTTATGAGGAGAAGTTTACCTAGCTGGTGTGTGCAAGGTGTGTGTATTAGTGTAAGCCAATGTAGTGCTTTGTGACACAGGCTGTATAGGGCCTAGTATGTATTGTGTGTATGGTGGCATACAGTTTGTAGAGAAGCTGTCAGACTATTTGTGTAAGTGGAGCTCCAGGGTTGTTGTGGTCAAGTTGAATGCCACAGTACGGCGGTAGTAAAGTGTTTAGTGTTTAGTGTGTAGGTCAGCTCACATTTGTAGTTAAAGCTGAACCGCCCAATTATTGCTGGACATGGAAGACTATGTTGGATGTTTATGTGTATAAGGTCATTGTACATATTGTGAAACTAAAGGTTGTAGATATTGTACATTTCAGTCCCTCTACAATAAAGAAGGAGATTCTGTGGAGAACGTAGCCCTGTCTTTCTGTTGGCCGCGGGTGATGAGGGCCCGTCCGCGACAGTACGCCGTCATTGAGAAAGAATTGCTCGCGATTTGTTTCAGATGTAAGAAATTCCATGATTACGTCTACGGAAAAGGCCCGATAACAATAGAGACAGATCATAAGCCACTACTGGCAATCATGACAAAGCCCATACATCAACTCTCAGCCCGTATGCAACGCATGAGGTTACGCCTACAGCACTATGATCTGAAACTGGTATACCGCCCGGGACGCGAAATGTTTCTAGCTGACACTCTATCACGCGCATTCGTATCCGACACCAACCCGCAAGACCTATTCGATGACAAAATCGAGGTCAACTTGCTGAACATTGCCAGTCACATCAGCGATGCCAAATTAGAGGAGTTTAAATCTGCCACGGACGCAGACCCAACTCTACAGTCTCTAAAAAACACTGTGATGCAAGGCTGGCCAGATGACAAACAGGATGTACCACTTGAACTAACTCCATACTTCCCGTATCGCGACGAAATCACATTAGCGGACAACCTGTTGCTCAAAGGCGATCGTCTCGTAGTACCAGAGACATTGCGCGCAAACTTGCTCAAACGAATTCATGAAACTCATATGGGCATCGTTAAATCAAAACAATTGGCCCGAGACATTCTGTTCTGGCCCGGAATGGGTCAACAAATTGAGGATACCGTATCACGCTGTACCGCCTGCCAGACAGCGAGGAAATCCCAACCGGCTGAACCTATGATACCACATGACATTCCAGACCTCCCGTGGAGTAAAGTCACAACTGATATGTTTGAATATCGGAGCAAGGAATATTTGCTGACTGTGGATTACTTCTCTAAGTTTCCGGAAGTGTGCATTCTTCCCACGCTGACAAGCCAGTCTATTATTACGGCTCTCAAAGCATCGTTCAGCAGATTTGGCATCCCTAATGACGTCATCACCGATAATGGGCCTCAATTTTCAAGCCGCGAGTTCTCCAATTTCTCCAAGGCCTGGGGATTCCGCCATACCACCAGCAGCCCTGGTTACCCCCAGTCTAATGGACAGGTTGAACGCGCTATTCAGTCAATAAAGGACATCTTCAAGAAATGCGAACAATCATGCGATGATCCCAGCATAGCGTTACTTAATTTCCGCAACACACCACTCGACGGGGTTGGACAATCTCTGGCGCAACTGTTAATGTCACGCCGATTGAATTCGAAATTGCCAATTCTCCCCAATCTCTTGAAACCAAAAGTGGTAGATAACGCTATGAGAAGCTCACAGACCGTCAAAACCGCCAGAAACAGTATTATGACAAGCGTGTTAGTAATAGCACAAATGCTGACATCCATCCTGGAGATGCAGTTCGTTTCAGGACCTTGAGAGGACAGTGGAAATATGGGACGGTGCAAGACAAACTGCCTGATGTGCCAAGGAGCTATAACATTCAAACCCCCGAGGGTAAATCGTTCAGACGTAACCGCCGTCACATGTTTCAAACCCGCAAAATAACATTCCCAACGAAGGGACTCGCCCACGTGTAATGTATACGTCTGGGGACCCGCCTCATGCGCCTGCGAATGATCACACTGATGTCAACGTGGCCCCACAGGCTGCAGTTGCTGAGCCCATTCCAACCATAAACAACACCCCGGGATATGTTACAAGGAGTGGGCGAACAAGCAAGCCACCTGATAAACTAGATCTCTAGCAAGACCAGCCATGAAACATAAACACTTCTTATAATTATCATAAACAAACACTTGTGTGCCGGTACAGGCATCTGGCATGTTATGCAAATTCGTGGAAGTTCCATTTTATTTGGTTTGTGAGTTATACTTAGATTTAGGTTAGAAGTTTATGTAATAGTCAGTGCTTCATTGGTAAAAGAACACTTTAGAAGGAAAGATGTAATGTATGCTACCTGACGAGGAATGCCGAGTGGTTTCATGAATATGTATGAATGTGTAGCTGGTGAGTTTGTTACCTATTTGTAGTCTCCAGTAATACAGTAACTATCACACAAATCACTTCGTTGCGTTATATCTTACACACAGTACATGATACATACATGGACATGGTAGGTCATCAGTACACTACACTTCATAAATGTAGCTAGCTACAGCCAGCCAGTAGAGTCAGCTGTAGCTGTGTAGGTTCTATGTGCATCTGCATAGGGCCTATGCATGCAGGCATGACAGGCAGTGGTACTGGTAGTGGTAGGCCTAGGCCTATGCCTTGTATGGTGATGTGGTTGTAGCAGCCTAGTATGACAGTCTGCATGGTCTAGTCTTGTGTCGTATGACTTCAATGGTTATGGCAATTCCACTTGGCATTATTGGCATTGCCATACAAGTCTGCTCTCGTCTGAGCCTTATACATGTTAGACAGGTTACGCACGTTAGCTTGCAAAACAAACCATGCTCAAGCCCAAGGCCACTGCCAGTTGTATTGATAATATTCAATGACTTTATAAGGTGCCGAAGATTGAAGAAAGATGCAGTGCCTACCATATCTCCAAAAACCTTCCATTGAGGCGTGTATCATCAGAGATCGAGTTAGAGAATGGGTCTGATGAATCTAGGCCTAGCACAACCAGTGGTGTTGTTTGTCATATCAGCTTACAAGAAAAGAGATAGGAAAAGGGTAAGGTTTATGTTCATGCCCTGAAAACATTGCATTTTGTTGTATGGCCTGCCATGTCCTTTATCAATTTTATATAGACAGACTTCCTTACGCCACAGTTTTTTTTTCTTTCAGTTATTGTTACAGGTGCTAGATGATAACAAGCCTGCAGCCACTGATGAGCAGCATAATACGTCTAATGTATATCTACCAAATGAGCCTGACTCAGATCTGTATATCAAACTCTGTACCTGAAGTCAAATCACCTCTAATGTCCACGCAAATACCTTTGCCACAACAAGAGGCATTTACTCCAATCATTCCGAGATCCGAGCCAAGATCAAGAGGTAATTGATTAAATACCGTACTTTCAAATGATCATTACCAGCCCTGCACATTACAATTTTGGAATCTCATTAATACCAAGATACTGGTGCATTGGACTTAGCAAAAGGTGATTGGATGACAGAGACATATTATCACTACTGAAATCAAACAGACATGAAATGCAGACAACTGTACAATCAAAAGCAACTGAGTGCAACACAGCTGAACTGCCTCCATTGACTCTGTTGCCTCCCAAAAGATGCCCAAGTACCAGATGAGAATTTGCCGTCTCCAACCAAATCCATTCCATACACCATGCCAGCGGATGTATCTTAGGGAGTGGAGGAGTCTGACTGTGGGGAGAGCTTCATTGATGATCCGATGGATGTTGATTGGGAACCAGATGAGGAGGAGAAGATTCAAGATTTGTGAGTATTTTTCATTCTTAATGACAGTAATGCTGGGATAGAATTATAGTTTTCAGAATAGAACAACTTGCACATATTACACGGCACGTAAAGCTGCATAATAACACGAAGTGAATGTTTGTACAATAGACGATGATGGTTGATGTGAGGAAGCCAAAAGGTATGTTGTATATGAAAAGGAGCTCCTCGATCTATTCTTGATATGCCACATTTGTTGTGTGCATGGGGCAACTGCCAAATATTCACAAGAAATGGGACTTTCATAACAATCCAACAAGACTGCCTATCCTGTGATAGTATGAGTAATTGGACCAGTCAACCAAAAGAAGGACTTATCGCAGACGGCAAAATTTCCCTGTCAGCTGCAATCTTATTTGCAGGTGCCCTCCCACACAAGGTCCTTTGTGTACTTGACTTCTGGGGTGTCCAAATCTACACGAAGGACACCTTCTTCACTCACCAGAAGAAGTATATCCATGGAGCGATCAGGAAAGTATGGGCGAAGCAGACTGAAGACAACTTGGCAGCCCTGGACACTGACACCTCATTTACCAGAGATGCTCGAATGGATTCGATGGGGCATTGTGCCAAGTATGGCTCATATAGTCTTCAGGACACAAGGAGGAATGCCTTGATTTTCAAATAACTTGTTCAGGTATGATTTTACATATCGATATTATACATGTAGTTTAGCAATGATTTAATACTCCAAAATGGCATTATAAGCATTGCCAGTTAGCCCTAAAAAGAATGATAATACCAATCTAAATCACCTGATATTTAATTTTTTTTAGAGTACAGAGGTCAAGTCTAGCTATCATTCGTTAGCCTCATAGCATAATTGCCTAACTCATATTAATTTTGAAGGTTTTGAGAAAAATTAAAGAACCTTTTTTTTAGACAACGCTTAGGAATTTTTTATTCAAACTTTAACAAAAACTTATAACAGATGTCTCAACAGTTTTAAAACCATTAAATAAGTAAACGATGCTTGAATAACACATAAAAGTGACATAGACATATCATTTTCACATTTTGACCAAAATATAACTTAGGCAATTATGCTGTGAGGCTTTATGGAGCTCGAGGGTTTGAAGAGGTGCCTGAGTAAAGTCGAAGCGGTCCAGCCAGGCTTGACACCCACTTTGACAACTGATGGACACATACAGATACAGAAGTGGTTGAGGGAGACAAACCCAATGTGACTCATTACCTCGAAGTATGGCATATCGCAAAAAGTAAGTTGGGTTACAGATACAGATAAAACATTGCATCGTCCTATTCTGTTGTTGAATACAATGTTGAAAACAAACCAGAGAACATGTAAGGTAGTAAATGGGTTGGGTTGAAGTTATTTGAGCCTAAATGCAATAAATTGTTCACACCTAACAGATCTTCAGAGAAGCTGACAGCCTTTCCTGCCAAGAATAAGTCTGCTCTGGTTTTCAGATGAAATCGAAGCATCCGCTATCACTTATACTGGTGTGCGGCTACAAGTGATGTAGATCCAGATATGCTGCAGGTAAAATGGTCTTCCATTGCCAATCATTTGGGGAACATCCACAATCATGACAACCATATCTTTCCAAAATGTCTGCATGGACCTACTGTGAGAGATTGGTTTAAGCCAGGTACTTCAAGCTAAAATACTCTAAAGTTGACCTTATTTCTTTCCTTGCAACATGGTAACTTCTCCAGGGTTACTTGAGGACATCATCTACCACTAGACTAACACATACATGCTAGCAGTACCTGGTAATATTCACGTGAAATATCCGCTTCCCCCATTACACAATATTTATGACTATTTCTGTTTCATTAAGGCACTGAAGTTCATGATAAGCTGAAAGACATCCTCTTGTCAAAGACGTAGATGAAGTTTGTGAGGAAGCTAAGTCCAGATGGGCAGACATATACACTGGATGGGGTGCCATGCCACAGTTATACATTTTGCACCAAAAATGTATCACTTTGGATAATTGGTCATGAAGAGTAGGCAAGTGTCTCACTCACAAAAGTCTTCATGTTTGCCATTGTCAAGCTTTCAAGTTGTACCCATCAATGTAGATTGTGATGCCAAGCACACATGCAAACTGACCACTCATATTCACTAGTTAATTTGTTTCTACTTGTAGGCTACAGTTAGCTGGACTCCACTTCAATGAAAACAGTGGCAGGGACCAAGCCAAACTCAAGCATCGGGTAGAACATTCCCCAAATTCAAGAAGGGAGGCTTTTCAGTGAATTCCCATTTCCTGTGGAAATGTGATTTTATTAGTTCATACCTACCCAGGTCAGACTTTTGCATATGTACTCATATCGGATCTACCCGAGGAATTATTTAACTAATTACATTAGAAAAATAACCAGCCAGTTCACAAGGCTACGTCCAGGCGGCGCCCCTGTACAGCCCATCAACCGTGCAAGCCGCCATATTGCCAGCACTTTTTACTCAAGCAACTCAAGTAAGTCCCGTTGCTGTGGGGACGGACGGGTGGGCAGTCTGACCTGGGTAGGTATGAACTAATAAAATCACATTTCCACAGGAAATGGGAATTTTATGTCGTTCATACTCTACCCAGGTCAGACTTTTGCATCGAATACCAACAACCTAAGGAAGGTGGGTAAACGTGACTTACCATGTAGCGACGTGAACTGTCTCCAAGCCGCATAGCAGAACCCAACGGGTGAGACCGGGATAACCAGACCAAAGAGAAATGGGGATGCTCATGGCTCAACGGTCAGGCCACCATATAAAAGAATAATGGAAAGGGCCTTAAGGTTATCAACTACCCCCTAGAGTAAAATAGCACATCGCATGGTACTTGCTCAGCACACACCTCGCCAAAAGAATGTGTGGACTTAAGAGGGTAACCACCCTCTGCGTGCGGGGACAACCCACAAAGTCTAGGCGGCTCAACCTAAGACATCCGGACGGGGCACATGCACAGGGGAACCACGTCCCGGCATGAATGTCCGCACCTCCCCCCCATCTTTAGAGGGAAGGACGGAGAATCCGGAGTGAGGAGTCCGGCGGGTAGGCTAGGCAGGGAGAACCTAGACTACGTGCTGAGCAGCGACGATTGGACCGAGAGACAGCATACCGTCAGTCATCACGGAACAATCGCGCATATAATGTTGGGAGAAAGTGGAGTGAGAACTCCACGTCGCCGCCTCCAAGACCTCGTTCAAGGCGACTCCCCTATATTCGGCCCATGAAGTCGAGATGGCACGAATCTCGTGGGCCGTCACGGAACCCAGGCGGCGAAGCTCCGGAGACTGAAGAGTCATGGAGTAGGCCTGCCGGATGGTGGCCACCAACCATCTGGCGACCGTGGCGGGCGCAATCTCCCGTGTGAATCCCTCGCGATAAGACAGAAAAAGACGCTTTCTGCCGAGACGGACGGCAGGGTCTTTGGTCTTATCGACATAGAACCTCAAGGCCCGGACGGGGCAGAGAGTTCTATCCGGGAGGTCTCGAGAGACCACCCTGGAAAGGGATGGAATAAGAACCGGGCGCCTGGAGGTGGAAGGCGCCTGGTTCTTCGCAATAAAGCCTGGGACAAATTCTAGGACCGCGCCCCTCTCATTGAAGGCTAGCTTGTCAAAAGCTAGGGCATGGAGGTCGGACCGTCTCTGGGCCGTAGCTAAGGCCACCAAGAAGACGGTCTTAAAGTAAGATGCTTCCTATCTGCTAGGTGCAAGGGCTCGAATGGAAATCTCATAAGAGCCCGTAACACCACCGAGAGATCCCACTTGGGGACGCAATGTAAGGAGCGGGGACGCTCCAGAGACATGTTGCGAAGCAACGATGACAAGGCGTCATCCCAAGCCGGTTGCCAGGAGCCTGTCAGTCTAAGGGTGACGGCAATGGCAGAGCGATAGCCCTTAACCCCCTGGACCGAAAACTTCCGAACCGTAAACAAAAAGTTTAGGAAATCGAGGAAGTTGGGAAGAGTGGGAGCGATCGGAGAAACTCCGTGCTCCCCGCACCAGTCTCGAAAGACGAGCCACTTACTGTCGTATGATGTAAGGGTAGACTGTCTTTGAGGCTGAGCGACTTTTCGGATAACGTCCTCCGAAAAGCCTCTCTCTCGGAGGAAATGCCCGATAGTCTCCAGGCGTGAAGCCTGTAGAAAGAAGGGTCCTGATGGTAGACCCGGCCTATCGGGTGATATAGCAGGCGGTCCCACTCCGGCAATCTGCGGGGGTGGTCCGTCAGGAGCTCCAGCAACACCGGGAACCAAGCTTGGTTCGGCCAACAAGGGGCGATCAGGCAAAGCCTGACGCGCGATGAGGCCACTTTGTTCAGAACCGGCAGCAACAGAGGGGTTGGCGGGAATGCATAAGCATTGAGGCCGTCCCAGGAGGCCGACAGGCTGTCTACTCCCAAGGCCTCGTCATCCGGGAGAGGGGAGTAATACAGGGTGAATCTCTTGTTGAGGCGAGTGGCGAAAAGGTCCACAATCGGCGCATCCCACATCCCGGCCAGCCGGGACACAATCTCCTGATGGAGGGTCCACTCGGTCTGAACTAAGCGATCGGCTCTGGAGAGAGCATCCGCCAGGATGTTCCTCTTGCCGGGGATGTGACGGGGGAAGAGCTGGATGTCCAGCCGACGACAAAATTGTAGGAGGTCCCATGTCAGACGACACAGAGTGTCGGACCTCGTTCCCCCTTGTCTCCGAATATAGGCGACGACAGTCGAGTTGTCGGAGAACAGAGATACCCTGTGACCCCGTAACCGGGACGAAAAGGCCTTCACGGCTAGGATGACAGCCTGCATTTCGAGAATATTGATCGAAAGGCGAGACTCCTCCCCTGACCACGTGCCCTTGGTGGTCAGGTCGCCCTCGTTCAGGTGAGCCCCCCATCCGAAGAGGGAGGCGTCCGTGAAGAGGGACATCTGGGGGGGTAACGGACGGAGCTGCACCCCGCGGAGGAGCTCCGTCCCCGTCCCCCAGAACCTCCAAACGTCCTCCAGTAGCATGGAAGGGAGTGCTACTGCTCGATCGAGTGGGTCCGAGAAGGGGCGCCAACTCGAGAGTAGGAGGAGCTGGAGGGGGCGCATATACAGGCGACCGAGAGGAACCTGGTCCGCCGCCGAATTGAGCAGGCCCAGCAGGGACAGGAACTGTCTGGCTGTGGCGCTGTCTCGACGACGGAAAGCCCGAATCAGAGACCGGATCTTGGTGACCCGGTCCTGAGGTGGGGACATGAGGCCCTCTCTGGTACGGAAACGTACTCCCACGAAGACAAAATCCTGAGACGGGTCTAGCTCGGATTTTTCTAAGTTTGTTATCCA